>NW_006788738.1:30856-62961 GCF_000442215.2 Lipotes vexillifer | reverse complement strand
GCATTCCTGTCAAAAGGCCACTAAACCCTCCAGTTTGTGCTGTTTTCACTAGGATAATCCACCCCTGTCCTTTCTGATTGGTTGGTGCTATTCAATATGCCATATTTACTAATGATCTTATGCAATTGCTAAATTTTTTTCCTCAAAAAAGAAATAAAAAGTAAGTCTTAAATCAAACTATACTCCTATTGATGCTTTGATTTGGCTTCAACGGTAATATTTTATTCCAGGAAAATAAAATGAATAATTTTTGAACAATTTTTTTTTGTCAAATAAGACTCAGTATTATGCTGGCTTGGTGTCAGAACATCTATCAGAAACATCAGACCATCATTCATGTAACCATTAAGACAGATATACAGAGTACCAATAGATGTCCAAATGCTAGAATCCATCCTTTTCTGGCTCTGCACTTCCTTTAAACGGCATGCTCAGTGCAGGCTTTATAACAGTCTTATCCTGGCCCTTATTTATTAAAGGAATAAAATAACATTACACATTTGTAAGAAGACCATACATATATAATCACTTTGTTCAGTTAATTTATGAAATATCATGTATTCTTTCCCATATGTTCTAAATCTTATAACTGTATTTTGGCTAGGGATCAAAGGATAGAATGAGTTTTCATATTTTGAGTATATGCCTGTCACATGACATCAGTCTTATGAGACAATTGATAATGTGTTTTCCAATTAATTAGTTATTTCTTTCAATAACTTTGTTCTGTGGCAATTTTGTAATAGTCACTGTGCTAAACATTTGAACTAAAACAGTGAATACATTAGACAAAAAATTCCTAGCCTGTAGGATTTGCATTACAGAGAGAGAAAAATAGAATATAAATAGATCAATACAGTATATCAGATGAATGAGTGCAATGAAGAAATATCAACTATGAGAAGGGGATTAAAAGGGTCCACAGGGTCAGGGAGTATAGTGGTGGAATATAAAGGTTTACATAAGGAAAGAATTGATTCTGAGAATTTCTGTTTAGGATTTGCACATATTTTATCAAAGTCTTAAATTAGAGTGAGACTGATTATTTAGATATGAGCAGTTTAATTGTGCTATTATTGGTAACTCAAATTTGACAAATTTTTCTTCACTTTATTGTCAAGCTCTGATCTAAACCCCTGCACTCTTACACGTTGCTAATATACTTATAAGTTAGCAAATGGAATTCGGTAAGCTCCTTCAGGGAAGTTTTTTGAAAACAGGTGAATAATTACCTGGGTCTTATTTAGATTCAGTCCTCTCTTGAGTCACATTGATCCCTAAATCTTCCTCAATTCTGTTAGTCTAGAATGCATTCCGTCTTCCAAATAGTTAGGTAAATAGCTAGATGATCGACAGAAGGTGAGAAAAAGAAAGAGAATGGTATTTTGATCACTATGACTACAATCTTTTACATATTAGAATTCTAATGAAAAATGTAATTTTTCATAGATAGAACTTTCTATTTGGTACTGCCTTCCCTGCCAGTCATCCTGATAAAATAGACTTCACTTTAAAATTAGTTTTCTTGTGACCAGAAAAGACTGGATTTGTGGACTCTGCGGGGCCAGACTAATTGTGACCCAGTTCGAACAGGTGCTTTGCTTTTATTAAATGATGTCCAAGGTTAACTTCAGACAGCGTAGATCACTTGTCTTCAGTGAGAGTAGTATGAGTATATAGGGTGTGAATTTGACCCCCCGAATCTAACAGACCGTGGAATAACCGAGATTACTTTTTCAGAATCTAGTGATTGGTTTTTAAAAACTGATTCATCTCTTTGACAGATGTCATGCCTCTCCTTCTTTTGGAGTGTAAGTGAATTTGCTTTGAGGAACAAATAATCTCCAATTCCCATACACATTTCTGTCTATCAAAGTTAGCCTTTTTAAGAGGATAACATTTAAAGATTTTTACCCAAAAGAAATAAACCTCAATTTTATTGTGATGTGTGCCAATTTTTAATTTATATTTGTTGAATTTTAATATTTAGAATTATTTAATTCACAGTGTCATTACATTCCAATTTCTAATAGAAACATTTATTTTATTGCTAATAAAATAGGTTTTCTAAATAATTAGCAAACTTTTCACAATATATAAACCTATTTTTTCCCTTCCATTTTCAGAGGAGTAAACTGCTACATAAAATAAAATTTTCTTCTCATCATAACTAATTACGTACAAGAGGTTATAAGGTAATAAAAACAATCATGTGCTGAGATTAGGGAACCTTATAGTTATATTTAGCTCACATATTTCTGTTCATTTCCACAGAAAGGTAATTTCTAATCTTCAACAAATTGTAAATAGCCTCAAATGAAATATACAACTTTTCTATTGTGGAGAAATGCTCTAGTCTGTGGAGAAAAATAAAATAGAATCTATTTGTACTAAAAAACAGACTCTTCAAATATTTAATTGAATCTCTGACAGTGCCTGTTCAAACACTTTCACCTGTATCCTCATATAAAATGAAAACAAAAACAATCATATATTTAATACAAATATCCTGGTAAATTAAACTGGGCTTATTAATGCAGATGCATTGATTTGAATAAGAAAAACAACCATACACACCGAAGACATTTTATTATTTGACTGATAGTGTTTATTTAAAATATCTCCTCTCTCGTGATAAGTAAAATATATTTTGACACAAAAAGATTTAATGTAGATGTTCTAACAAATTAAGGTACAACCTTATCCATTCCTGGATTCCACAAGCATTTACAGAATGAACTTTGTACTCAGATGTGTGCTAAGAACCTGTATGGAGAGTTCACTACCCAATGAGAAAGACACGTAATGAAATCAATAATAAAGATATAATGGAATTTTGCAATAGTAGAAATCTGTACAGCATGGTAGAAGAATTTAATAAATGGCACAACTTTGCCTAGTGGGTCAAAGAATGTTTGAGAGGGGAGGTGATAACTTAGCTATGCCTTGAGAAGCTCACTAGAAGCCCACCAGGTTGAAAGTTAAGGAAAAGCATGTGTATGGCAGACATACAGACAAGGGAAAAATGTCAGGATCTAGAGGAGTGCATGAGGATGACATATTCAGGGAAAACAGAGTAGTCTGATGTACAGTGGACCCCTGAACAACGCTCGTTTGAACTGTGCAGGTCCACTTATACGTGGATTTTTTTCAATAGTAAATACTACAGTGCTACACGATCTGTGGTTGGCTGAATCCACAGATGCCAAACCATGGATACGGAAGAACTGCAGTTACGGAGAGTTGACCATAAGTTATATGTGGATTTTCAATGATGCAAAGGGTTGGGTGGCCCTAATCCCCGTGTTGTT
Organism: Lipotes vexillifer; assembly: GCF_000442215.2. Taxonomy (NCBI): domain Eukaryota; kingdom Metazoa; phylum Chordata; class Mammalia; order Artiodactyla; family Lipotidae; genus Lipotes; species Lipotes vexillifer. The sequence continues at coordinate 59,650 of NW_006788738.1, read as the reverse complement.
CACGGGTCAACTGTAATTAGAGGGATCAGGCTAAGGCTAGATCATGAAGAGATTTTTATTAATTTGGTCACTCTAAAAAAAATGGGTAGAGGGTCTAGGTGGGTTCTCAAGTCCTGTGTTCTTCATTAAAATTGACTTGTGTCCCTCAGAATTACACCAAAGCATGAAACATCTATTCCTGAGGTTGCAGCTTTCAGGCAGAAAAGATAAATGTGTAGATTTATAACTCAAAGGATAAGAAAAGCCAGCACATTTATGTTGGTTCCCTTAAACATTTGAAAGTAAAAAACATTGTACCCCTTGTTTGTTGCCTTGTTTTCTTGCGTTGTATTTGGTATAGATAAAAGAAATATGCAATCATCTAGATCAACTAACTCAAGTTGTCAAAAGCTAAGTAATCAGTCTTTAAGGGACTGCACACAACAAGTTCTAATGGATTCAATAAATACTGGTTGAGTGCCCTCTAAGTGCTAGACGCCAGGGCTACACATGTGGATGAGATACCCTTCTTGCCCTTGAGGATTTTATGATCTCCGAAAGCAGACAGAGAAATAAACATAATTTCAAAATACGGAAGTAAATTACAAGAAAGTAACAACACATGCAGGATGCCTGGGAGCACAGATCAGTATCTTCTAGGAATTTAAGCAAAACATCTTGGAGGAGGGACAGCTTAGCTCAGTATAGAAGAATAAGTGGTGAGTATCCTTCAGTAGAAAGAGACTAAGCAAACGGCAGGAATTTCTGTGGTGTTTGCAGGAGCACAAAGAGTTTGAAATTGTTGGAGTGTCAAGTCTGAAGTGATGACTGAGCCTAGAAAGTTGAAGCTAAGGAGCTAGACAGGGACCAGTGAGGAGAGAGGGGGCTTTCTATTCATCTTATGGAGTTTGGAGTTAGTGCTCTAGGTAACAAGGCATTAAATGGTTTTCAGTAGGAAAAGAGCACAATCATATTTGTACTTTAAATTGGTATCTAACTGCAGGTGATGCTGTTCTGTGGCATTGATGGGGAGAAGTTTCCAGGTTCCAGGACTGCAGAACAGTATGCATCTCATTCACTACTCATCACAATCGCCTGCAAAGTAAGCAGGTGCTCCATAAATTTTTGTTGAATAAATAGATAAACAAACCTTTTGGTGATTATTGATGATACTGACAAACCTGAATCGGGAAAGTGGTGACAGAGAGTGGAGAAAGAGGAAAGGATATAAATACAGGAAAAAATTCTAGCAATTAAGATTAACAAAATATGGTGAAGTGTTCTGAGAGGGAGAAAGAAATTTAGAATGATTCAGGGCTTGGAGAAAGGGAACATTTTTGGTCATGTTGGTTTTTTTAAAAAAATTCCCTATGAAACACACATAGGCTTGCTTCTTAAAGGTGTATTTATATTTTTGGTTGTTATACATCCAGTATTAGTAGGACTCCAAAGAAGTTATTGCTTGTTACTTTTTTGGTGACAATGCATAATGCACCTGCAAAGAGACTATAAGATTTTTATCGGCAGAAACTGTCTAAAACCTCTTAAATGTTCCGTACACAGTGCACATCACAGGTTTTTGTTAAGAATCTGTTAATTGATTGGCATTATTGTTCCAGTTTAAGTCAAAATCTCAAATAGTACGTTTTTAAAAACCATAATTTCATCGTAGACGTGGTGATACATTTTGAGTCTAAAATACTATATCTTCACCATCCATCCCATAGGAGCTACGTATAGTTAAAACTCTCCTATAATTTGTTCCTTTTGTTATTTTGGTACCTCAGCCTCATTGATTAGTGCCTTCTGTAGACTAGTTTTATAATAAACTCTGACCTACAGGAATGAGGACAGATGTATTCCCCTTGTCCTGCGTCGCCGATTCCAGTTGGTACATAGACACTAGTTTCAGGACTTAGGTCCACCCTTCCTGTTTTTTACTCTGCTTTGTGTTTTCTAACTTTCCACTGTGTTTTGACAGTTTCCACTAGGCAATCTATCTTATTCCAGGATGATATTTTATAATGTAAATGAAATATATCTTACAGAGCTTATTAGGCAGAGGTGATAATTATAGAAATAGCCATATTTCCTTTAGGAGAATGAGGAGAAAATGTAATTCAGGAAAAATAGGATTTTACATTCTTTATAAAGGGTTGTGTTGTTTTTATGTAAAGAGCCAACTTAAATCTAGTTACACTTATGTATTTTATGAAGGGCTTTAAGCAAGTTGTTAAGAGGAATTTTGAAGATGGAAAATAATATACTTTATGTCTATAAATTAATGTTACACTAGTTACAAGTGCCTTGCAGTGTTTTTTGCTAGTAGAAACTATATTGATGAACATGTAAAGAAATAAAAGAGCAATATACCTACTTCATGCTTAAATTTGCTTATCCTAACACCTAAAATTTATTGCTGTAAGCGTGAACAACTTAATGCAGTCTTACATTTGCCAATGTCCATAGGTAAAAATTCTGATAGAAACAAACTCACCTTGAATGGGAAGCTTCTAATATCACAAAATCAATAGAATCAATAATAAGTTATAGTCCCATAATAATAAGTAATTCAATGTGTTTCACTTGGGTGAGTTATTTAAAGCTACCAAATCTCTTTTTTCTGTCCCATTAAATGGAAAAAAGTGTACTTATATTTAAATCTTGCTAGTAGAGGTTGCTGAGGAACATTCAATTAATTAATATATAATTTATTCCTCACTTCCAAAACAGCTAAAATTCAATGGTGGAGGTGGGAAGGATATAAATCCTAAATATTTTCTGAATGATTGAATTGACAAGTGAAAAAAAGATTTGATGTAGCCAGTGCATATTCTAAAAATACATAATTTTTTTTTTTTTTTGGCTGTACGCGGGCCTCTCACTGCTGTGGCCTCTCCCGTTGCGGAGCACAGGCTCCGGACGCGCAGGCTCAGTGGCCATGGCTCCCGGGAGCAGCCGCTCCGCAGCATGTGGGATCTTACAGGACCGGGTCACGAACCCGTGTCCCCTGCATCCGCAGGAGTACTCTCAACCACTGAGCCACCAGGGAAGCCCCATAAAAATACATAAAAGTTTGATTTCTATTCATTATAAAAGTTGAAAGCATTGAAACATACCTTCTAATTTTATAGATTTACATAGTTATAAGAAAATCTGCTGATATTTGTAGTTTTCTCCAAAACTCTGCTTGTTTCTAGAAAATGTCCATTATTTGAAATGCATGTCACAGAATAATTTCTATAATCTATTAACATTGTAAATAAGAAAAGCTCTATAACTTAATACAACATAGAATAATTTATGTGGGCGCTCAACATCAGAATTGTTCTTTATGTAGCAAGAAGGTGGACAAGCAGATTAAGTATGAGTTGTATCTTTGCAGCCTGGAAAATTGTGTGGTCATGGAGTCATATATTTCTAATTGTATAACTTGGCTCTGTGTTCAGGAGAATATCACTTAGATGTCCTTGTCCTGAGTATTTTGATTTTTTAAAAATATGAGTCTCCTTTAAAAGCTTTCAGGCATGAGCCTTGAGGTAGTAAATCAAGTTTACCTAAGTTGCATTATAACTGTCTAATCTATGAAAGTAATACTCTATTTGTTTTGTGCTATTTGATTCCCTGTTAAATACTTTAAAATGGGGCTTCCCTGGTGGCGCAGTGGTTGAGAGTCCGCCTGCCGATGCAGGAGACGCGGGTTCGTGCCCCGTTTCGGGAAGATCCCACATGCCGCGGAGCGGCTGGGCCCGTGAGCCATGGCCACTGAGCCTGCGCGTCCGGAGCCTGTGCTCCGCAAATGGGAGAGGCCACGACAGTGAGAGGCCCGCATAACGCAAGAAAAAAAAGAAAAAAAAAAATACTTTAAAATGGAGGTTCCTCTCTGTCCAGGCGGTGTGAGGGTACTTAATATCTAAAAGGATTCAGTTGTCATGAATATATTTAGAGGGTCTTAAAATACTTTGTTAGACTAGAGTATTTTGAAGAGTAGTCTATTCATTGCCCATGTCTAAAAGGTAAATGTTGACAATTAAAATATACCGTAAAAAAGCGTGTATTTCTCCTCCGTCTGTCTAGTTCAAGTTGGAAAGTGCACTAAAATGGAGATAGAAGGTGATGTTAGGAAAAAAAAAATAGGCTTATGTATTGTCTACTCACTTCTAGGTTTCAACTCAACCTGGGAGTAATTGAAATTGACACACTCATTAGATTTCCTGGAATTCTTTCATTAGGCAGAATGCATTCATTTAAAACTATTCCTTAAATATATATGCTATAAAGAGATTTTTCTTTTTCCATTAAGATATACCATCTATAAGAAATGTAATGTTGATGTGCTAAAATAAAATTTACCTGTAAATAGAAAATAAAACCTAAAGCAAACTTAAAAATAGCTACACAGACCTTTAAAACATTTACAATTTGTTACCAAATGGTAATATACCATACCAAATTAAAACTGAGCTCACACATAATAGAAATTTATCTAATATTCTAATAAAACTTGAAATTTAGGTTTGTGGAAAATCAGTACTTCTATTTTGATTTTGCACTTTGAATCTGGGTTTACATTTCTACGTTTGTTTTCAGCATATATTCAATAATGGATCACTATAATTATTCAACAGGAATTTATTTATTGCCTCCCAAATAGTAAGTTCTATTCTAGGTACTAGTTATATAGTGTTGAACATGACCTTTATTTATTCAAAAATATTTATGGAACTTCCTTGGCGGTACAGTGGTTAAGACTCTATGCTTCCACTACAGGGGCACAGGTTCCATCCCTGGTTGGGGAAGATCCTGCATGCCACATGAGGAGACCAAAACAAACAAACAAACAAAAATATTTATGAAGCACCTATTTTATGTCTGACATTGTTTTAGGCCCTGAAGGTATAGCAGTGGGAGAAAAGGCAGAAGTCTCAACAGTAATGGTTTGTGTATGCTGTGAGGAGGAAAAATTTTAAAAATAGACAGGATAATAAGTAAAATATAAAGGAGTTAGATGATAATCAGTGCTAAGGAGGGAAATAAAACAGGGAAGGGGTATGGGAAATGTGTGGTGGTTGTAATGACATGGTTTCCAATTTTTGGCAAGGGACTTAGGGAAGTCGTCATGGAGGATTTGACATTTGAGTAAAGACCTGAGAAGAGAAGTGATAAAGAGTGAGCCATGGAGCTGCATGAGGGAAGTGTATTCAGGAAGAGGAAACAGCAAAAGCAAGGGCCCCCAAATAGGCATCTAGTTGATACTGATACGACAAAGGAGAATGAGCATTGCTGAACGTCTTAGGGGCTAATCAGAGAGGGGTGGGGGCAAATGGTGGGGCAGCTGATTCCTTGGACCTTTATAGACATTATAAGGACTTAGCTTTTAATCAGAGGGAAAAAAAAAGACATGGAAGGGCTCTGAGTGGTGGAAGGACAGGGTCTGAGTTTTATTTTAATGGGATCATTCTGGCTACAGGGTAAAGGATAGATGGAAAAGAGAATGGTGAAAGCAGGAAGTCCATTTAGGAGGCTATTTTAATAATTCACAGAGAAATGTTGGTGGAGTAGACCAGAGGGGAGAGAAGAGGTTGAGTTCAATATATATTTAGAAGGTAAAGCATCAACTGAACTTGATGACCACTGGGCTGTGGGATTTTATAGAAAACAGAGGATAGAGAAATGATTCCAAATATCTTGGCCTGAGCAACTGAATACATGAATTTATCATTTTCTTAGATGAGGAAAAATATAAGAGGAACAGGTCTGACATAAAGATCATGAGCTCAGCTTTGGCATGTTAATTTTGAATTGAAGTGGCTGGGTATGACTATGGAATTCAGAGAGATTGTCTGGGCTAGAGAATAAAAATGTCCTTATCATGAGCATCAGAATGATATTTAATGCCAGGTGTTTGGATGAGATCTCTGAGGTTGTGAAAGTAGATAGGAAATAGAAGAGGTGTACTAACTGCTCCATGGGGAACTGCAACATTGAGAGGTTAGGGTGATGAGAAGGGGCCAGTAAATGAAACTGAGAGAGGTTATTTCGGTGAGAAACAAAGAAAATCAGGTGAGTAGTGTATTATCCTACAAGTCAAGTGAAGAATTATTTCAAGGATGAGGGAATGATCAACTGTGTTGAATGCTAAGTCAAGTAACATGAAAACTGAGAATCAATCATTGGATTTTAAGGTGTGGGTATCATTAGTGACCTCAATGAAACAATTTCAGTAGAATTATGGGGAAAAGGTCCCATTCAAATAGGTTAAAGAGAAAATTAAATGGGAGGAGAGATACTTAAGACAGTAAGTTTGGAGTTTTCTTTCAAGGAGTTTTGCCATAAAGTAGAAGAGAGCAAAAGATCAAGAGAGGATTTTTTTTTTCAAGTTTGGAAAACAAGAACATACAGTATTTGTAGATTGATGAGGTAGATCCAGTAGAGGTAGAAAATTTGAGAGACACCATCCTATCATGAAAGATATGGGATATAATAATGTAACAAACAGCTAAATAACTGAGGAAATAATCAGGTGCTATGATGCAAGTAAAACAAGATGCTGTGATCACAAAAGTGAAGGGGTGAAGAACGATCATTTTTATTGAGATGTATTTGACTGGAAGGAACCAGTTATATAATGACTATCTGGGATAGGAATGCTCTGCGCAAGGGGATTTGCTAAGCTTGAAGACCCTAAGGCAGTTTGGTTTTCCATGCACAAAATGAAGCGTCAGGGAGGTTAGTGGAAGGCATTTACATGGTATTCTAATAGCAATGAGAAGGCATTGCAGGGTTTTAAAACTATGTGGAGGGGGGCTTCCCTGGTGACGCAGTGGTTGAGAGTCCGCCTGCTGATGCAGGGGACACGGGTTCGTGCCCCGGTCCGGGAGGATCCCGCGTGCTGCGGAGTGGCTGGGCCTGTGAGCCATGGCCGCTGAGCCTGCGCGTCCGGAGCCCGTGCTCCGCAATGGGAGAGGCCACAACGGTGAGAGGCCCGCGTACCGCAAAAAACAAAACAACACAAAACAAAAAACAAAACTATGTGGAGGATGGACTTAGGAAAAAGACGAGGTTGGAAACATGAGAACTAGTCAGACATAGATTTCAATAACTCAGATGAAGTTGATGGTGATGTGGTTTAGAATGGATGTGGATAAAAATAGAATTTTTCTTTTATTTAAATGGAAATATTTAAATAAGCATGTTAGAGTACCCTTCACAATAACCTTATAACAATAACTGGCATTTATTGAACACGCCCTGGTTCCTGAGTATTATAGTAAGCATTTTATAAACAATATTTTACTTATTTTCACATCAACCCTATATGATACAGTAATTATCCTTATTTTATAGATGAGAAAATTGAATTTCAGAGATGTGCTTCAGCTTGTTTAGATGTACACAGTTAGCACATATTGGAGCAGGGTCTCTAGCCTAGTCTGCTTATTCTAGAGTCCTCTTTATTGCCTTCCCAAGTGACCGTGTTTTATCTTCCACCTGTGGCAGGACAGTAAGCTACATTTCAGGCCTCACAACAATACTATTCATCAGTTCAAGACTGTCCTTAAAACCTCCGAAAAGTCAAAGGGAGGCATAACCTTGCCTTCCCTATTGGGAACTAGAAGATCCCCAAAGTAACATCCAACAAATGTCTTTACAAGTTCATTTTCCCCAAGCTACATATTTTTTTCTATTGATAATTTTAATAACACAGTAATACATAAAAACATTATTATTGAAAGATTTGAACACTATAGGCACATGTACATATTAGAAACAAATGATTCAGTCCTAATTTACTCTTTAAAAAATTTTTTTTTGCTTTTCAAAAAAATTTTATTGTAGTAGAGTTAATTTAAAATACTGTGTTAGTTTCTGCTGTGCAGCAAAGTGAATCAGTTTTATATATATGTATATATATCCACTCTTTTTTAGATTCTTTTCCCATATAGGTCATTACAGAGTATTGAGTAGAATTCCCTGTGCTATACAGTAGATTATTAGTTCTATTTTATATATAGTAGTGTGTACATGTCAATCCCAATCTTCCAATTTATCCCTCCCCCACTTACCCTCTGGTAACCATAAATTTGTTTTCTACATCTGTAACTCTATTTCTGTTCTGTAAATAAGTTCATTTGTACCCTTTTTTTAGATTCCACATATAAGCAATATCATATGATATTTGTCTTTTTCTGTCTGACTTACTTCACTCAGTATGACAATCTCTAGGTCCATCCATGTTGTTGCAAATGTCATTATTTCATTCTTTTTTTATGGCTGAGTAATATTCCATTGCTAATTTACTCTTAAATTTATTCCTATTCCCCTCCCTCAAGGTAAAATTTCCAATATATTTGTATGTAGCCAGTCTACATTCAATATATTTGAGCATATATGTAATTATGGAGGGGGCCACCTTATTCTCTGTAATAGCACCATGTGATTAAATGATAGGGGTAGAGCATAATCTACTTAGCTACTGTCCTATTAATGAACATTTGTTTCCAAAATTTATGCCATCATGAAAAGCAAAGTAATGAGCATTTTGAGGATAAATACAGACTTTCTTTTATATTTTATTTATTTTTATTATGCAAGTAAAATATGGATATATATTCTCAGAATGGAAAATCAAAGCTCATCTTAATTCTAGTACTCCCTGTAAATGTAACTGGTGTCATTATTTTGGTGTGAATCTTTCCAGAACTTCTGGAACCCAGTTACATACATATAACTATTTATGTATAGCTTTGTTTCATGGGAAGAATTGTTTTCTTAACCATTTTTAGCAAATTGAAGTATAGCTAATTTACAGTGTTGTGTTAGCTTCAGGTGTACAGCAAAGTGATTCAATTATACATATATATATGGTCTTTTTCAGATTCTTTTCCATTATAGGTTATTAGAAGACATTGACTATAGTTCCCTGTGCTATACCGTAGGTCCTTGTTGTTTATCTATTTTATACATAGTAGTGTGGATATGTTAATCCAAAACTCCTAATTTATCCCCCCTTCCCCCCACCGCCTGGCTATTTCCTTTAATCTGACCCAGTCCAGACCCTCCTTTTCAGTTAAACCTACATTAGTTTTTGTGTGTAAGCCTTATGGTTTCCACTGTGAGTATAACAACAGGGAAGCTATAGTCCACTCTTTCATAAATATAATGGTAGGCTCCCCAGTCATGAGCAATGAGTCTTTCTCTACCACTTTTCTCCTGGCTCAACTTCAGAGAATATGTATAGTGTTAGATAAATTATAACATGAGATGTGAGGAGACATTTTATCTACACAGAAACAAACCAGTCAGTAAATTTTTTTTTTTTTTTTTTTCGGTATGCTGGCCTCTCACTGCTGTGGCCTCTCTCAGCGGCCATGGCTCACTAGGCCCAGCCGCTCCGCTGCATGTGGGATCTTCCCGGACCGGAACACGAACCCGTGTCCCCTGCATCGGCAGGCGGACCCCCAACCGCTGCGCCACCAGGGAAGCCCAGTAAAATATTTTATAGTTTAATCAAGTTTTATTTTGTGATAATGTTCCATGATACTAATCAAAAGAAATCTGTACCTTAAGGAAATGAATAGAGGTACTAAGCCTCTGCTCCTCCTTAAATACTAGGCATGTTGGAACAGTGAGTATTAACAAGAACAAACTCTAATGTATAGAGAAGAAATTGGATTTGGAGGAGAAGACCTGAACTGATGATAGCTAAAGGATGACTTATATTATACCTAACCAGTGGTTTGGGACTGAATGGGTAACTTACGTTCCTTAGTTCATTAATTGCACTCATATCTATTTTACAGATGAGGAGACTGAGGGTTATTGAGAGTAAGCGGGTTAACAAGGGTCACAACAGCTAGTAAGTGGCCAAGATTTGAATCAAACCACTCAGACTCCAGACTCAGATTTAACCACAATGTTTTACTTTCCTTTGGCTCCCTCTCTCCCAATGGGAAAGTTTTCAAAATCTCCATTCACTGAAAGAAAATTAAACTACTGGTACATTAGTACCCTGAATGTCAGATCCTCCTTTCAAAAGTTATTTTTCTTTTACAATTTCTCCCATGATTGGGAGGCCTAGAGTCACCTTTAAACAACAGGATGCCTGCTGCCCTGCCCAGTAAACTAGAATTCCAGGCTGCGTACAGAAATTAAGATGCTACAATGATCCTTACTTATTCCCAAATGAAAGGCAATACCTGTAGGAAAGTCTTTTAAGTTGTAAACCACCACTTAAATGACTTTTAAAATAATGATGACAATTAAAAATAATTCTAGCCCTTTTGGCACCATGAAGGCAAGTTTGTTCGATGGTTGTTATTTGCACTTGTATGAATAGAAGAAGCATGAGCAGAGGGTCAGCAGTTGTGTTTTCCCTCTGATCACATAAATGAAGGTAGCAGAAAATGGTTCTGTGTGGAAGGAAATTAATTCCTTAATTTTTTTACTCTCATCAATACACTAGGAAAAAAAAAAGCAAATAGTCAATGTAATTTAACTTACTACATTTTTTCCTCTTTCTATTCCACCCTTTCCCCCCTAAAAGAAACGTTATACATTTCAACTTATTTGAAATTGACCTTCCTTGAATGAATCATAATCTCAATAGACTGGGCCTTCCTAACTGACCAGCATGTGGCCAAATACATGACCACATTTTTTTGAGAGTGTGATGTTACCATACCTAGTGATATTAGAAAAAAATCAGTTTCCGTATACCAAAAATGGCTTACTAACAATTCTGAAGAGTTTTACCTGCAAAAATATTGGCCCTGAAAATATTTTTTCCACTGCTGAAGGCTTCATCTCGATAGTCTGTATAATCTTTTCTCTCTGCTTTTCTTTCTTAGTGGTCTGAAGATGGTTGCAAAATTTCTGGGGAATGCAAAAGATTTTTGTAACCACGAAAATCCATAGATTCGGATTCTAGTTTAATACAATGGATAAAGGAAGGGGAATTATTTCTTTATGAGCCTGAGAGGACTTCTTTGCATAGCGGTTAAGAGCACATATGCAGAACTGCCCTGCCTTAATTTGAATCTCTGCTCTGTGGCTTATTGGTTGTATGGTCTTGGGAGAGTTACTTCAGTCTTCTCATCTATAAAACGGAGATTATGGTAATACTGACTTCATAGAGTTGTTATGGGGATTCAATAAATTAAGAATTATTAAAGTACTTAGAAGAGTATCTGGCACTTAGTAAGACCTCTGTATTTACTAAATACTTCATTTTTAATCATTGCATTATGGCCTATTGATAATTGGTAGCTTTGAGTCAAACCATGGTTCTGCATCTATTTAGAATTTCTTGAAGCAGCATAGGTACAGGTTCAAAAATCGAGGTCTATAGGTTGTTTTAGCTGCTTGCTAAAGCATCCAGAGAACAGCTCTGCCTAACCATAAGGATCTGAAGATCTTTTATCTGACTGAGATCTTCAAATTCAGTTAGTCCAAACCTCACGTTTCATAGATGTAACATCTTGATCAGGTAGAAAAGAGCACAGCTGGTCTGTACCAGAGAAAACTAGAACCCAGATCTCTTGACATCCAATCCATTTTCAAAGAAACATTGCAATGATTTTTAATATGATGATCTGATCTCTCGGTTAGGACCCTGCCACAAGTTTATTCCTGGTAACACAAGTATTCGCCATTCTGTAATGCTGTTGTTACTATCATGGCTTTGGCTTAGGTTTACGACTACTTTCAAAGTGTGACAAAGTATATTTTGGGACCAATATAATAAGAGAACTCATCAAGAGTGTTAGATGATGCCACTTTATTGACCCAACAGTCCCCATTGTCTCAGTTTTTGCCCCATTTACACAGAGAGTTTCAAGTCTTTCAAACATAGTGTATAAAAAGTCCAAGCATTCAGAAAGGCATGTTGTACTTGATGAGTATTAGTCAATAAGGACTGTGTATTGACCTTGAATTCAATTATTCTAAGCATACAGTGGCACTCTTTGGTGGATCATGGGGAACTAAGAGAAAAGAGCCCTGTATAGTGAGTAAGAAACTTAGATTCATTGCTTATGGGCTGAACATAGAATAACTTGAAAATGTTTTGATATATTTAGGCCCAAAAGGTCTATGTTAGATTATTGGTAAAGGAAAGGAATATGGATTTTGGAGCCATATAGAATAGTTCAAATCTATTGCAAGAAGGATGAAATCCTTTCCTATAATAAAATTACAGTAGCAACCATGTACAGAATGCTGCCTGAAAGCCAGACACCGTGTGGATTGCTTGATCAGTAACCTTTATGGTATTTAATGCCCCCAATAAATTTGTGTGGGAGGTGTGATGATGAGATGCTTGGCGCCTAGTAGCACTCAATGAATAATTGTTGCCTAAGAAGACTGTGGTCTAGTAGGTGGAGGAACTGGCTTTCTAACCCTTGGGGTCTGACTTAGAAAGGCCACTCTTCACTGTTTTCTGTCCCAGCATCTTGTCAGAGTCAGAATGCTGGATGGTGCGTGTATCAACCTCACTGTGTCAAATTTTTAGGTTGATTCATACATATTTGTAAATGAATGGTCCAGAAAGCTCAAAAAACTTTTAAGAGCACACCCTATTCTTACCAAGTGAATTTAATTGCAATGTATTAAAGAGAGAGAAATGAAATTAAAAAACCATGTTCCAAAATTAATAAACCATGTTCCAAAATTAAAATTCAGAAGGATTTACCATGATGCTTTGTATATTGCATAATTCCTTCTAGTGTTTGTAGCTATGGGCACTCGAAATAGGTTTAAAACTCTATAAGTATCTAATAATTTGCTAATATATGTCTAGCACTAAGTATTTCAGAATTGGAGAAAATATTAGAAAGTTATCAAAAGACGCTTTAGGTATCAAATTGTTTTGTGCAGAGCTGAGTCCAACAAATTGATTTGTAATGTGAATACTGAGAAAAATCTAAAATGGTATTATATCATTCAAGATAATTAGCCTCATTACTTGTAGTCATTTCTTTAACAACTGAAATCCAAACAGCTATTGATTAGGAGTTCTAGACAATTAATGTTTATCCTCTCTATCTAAAGATGAATAGATCATATTTCTCAAAAGAAACACAATTTTCTTCTAAAGGTATTGTTTCTAAGTTCTTATTTAAAACAGAAGTATTGCAAAAGACCTTTTGTATCAATATACAGGCTTTACAATCCATACACTGCAATTACTATTATGAAATATTCATTAGGATTAAGTTAAATTATATACTGAATAAGCACAGAACTTCTGTTGTCACACTTTTCATAGGATAAATTTCCCAGCAGGCAGTCAGGTCATTCACATACTATACAAAGACTTTCTCATTGTGTTTTAAATATTTATCACATGGATCTAATCCTGTGTTGCTTTTTATATATATAAAACTTTTGGTTACTGTTTTACTATACCTTAGTTTCTAGTACCATAAAATGTTCATTAAGAATATATATAGGCACTTATTTAAAGAAACATTACATAGTGGCATTTGAGGACTAAACTAGGTATTGGTCCCCATCAACAAGGCGACCATTCTGTGCAAAAATGGTACTGCCTAGACTGAAGGCCTAAGTAATCTGAAAACACAATCTATAACCTGTAATAAATGTAGTTCAATCATGTCTATATGACTGCAGACAGTGGTTAGAGAAATGTACATATCAATGTATTCATTCTATTATGTTCAATTAAGATTATTGCATTATTAATACAAACGACATTTATGTGAACCAAAATGGCCCTTATGTGACAAAATAAAACTAGGGAGAATGTTTTAAAATATAAACCTACTCAGTAAATAAATTTATTTATTTGATATTACTTTACAGTTTATTTGTATGAAATTTCAATATTAAGAGATACTATCCTGGATTACAAAGTTGTCCCAAATCACCAACTATAAAGTTAACCATAAACATAAAAAAATAATCCATAATGTCAAAATTGTGCATATATATAGATCAAGTTTTATTTTGCAATAGAAATCAGAAAAATTTCTATAACAACTGATTTCAAACAGATTCCATGATGTTTAAATATTCATAATATTAAAATATTTGTTTTTACATGGAAATGAAGTTGGGGTGAAGAAAATTTATGATTTAATTTAAGACTTTCTTAAAAGAAATAATCAGTAGAAAACGAAACTTTGTATTTGTACAAGAGATGCTTAAATAATTCAACTGTACTGAAGAAAGTAAGTAAAAAATAAAAACTCTCCATGTCCTTATTTCCACTTCCCATAGGTACTATTACTAACAGGTTTTTCTCTATCCATATATTCACACACACCCCTCTTAAAATATTATTACAGATTGGATTATGGTATATAATTACAATATATACTCTTCTCAACTTGCTTCTTAACACTTAATAACATATTCTGGCTATGTTCCATTTTAACACACATCACATTATTTTTACCTTTTGCTTAGAAACCCATGTATGGTTGTACCATGACTTACCAGTTCTCTAAAAGTGAATAATCTTGTTTTCAACTTTTTCTTATTATTACTGAAATATGTCTTGGGGAACATATTCACAGAACAAATTTTAGAATAGGAACATTGGTCAAAAATTTGAAGTATTTCACATTTTGGTATTGACAGAATATCCTCCTTAGAGATTTTACCAATAACTAGGGTAGTATGAAAATGCCTGTTTTCCTATTCCTTTATGAAATTTTAATCAATGTGCTAGATAAAAAGAGTATTGCACTTTTGATGTGCATTTCTTTAATTGTGAGAGCTCATCAGTATCTTTTCCTATGTTTACTAGGCATTTGTATTTCTTTATCCATTACCTGTTTATTTCTTTGCCCATATCTCTACTGTGCTGAGAATCTTTTTACTCTTGCAAGTTCCTTTTTTAATATTAGGGATAATAGCACTTTGCCTCTCATGAATTGAAAATATTATTTCCTGATCATCATTTGGCTTTTTACTCTGTTTATGACATTTTCTTATTGTATAGGATTTTTTAAATGTAGTAAACTTTGAATTGTTTCCATTGTATCTTCTTGGAAAAGCCTTGCCATCCAAGATTATTAAGAGAATTAAATATTACATACTTTTGATTTCACTTTATACATATATTTACTTATATAAAATCAAGGTAAAGAAAATAAACTGACTGGTTTTCTTTGGTGAGAATTAAATGGAATCTAAATTTAGTGTGGAATAAAATTCATTTTTTCTAAATAGCTTCTAGTATTTTAATACTAATATGTACTCTGTATTTTCTTTCTTGGATAATTGAAAGCTTTTATTTTGATTAATGACTGTTAATGTTATCAGTATGACCACTTGATGGGGTGATCATTCTTTGTAGTTTTACATTTAGGGGGAAGACTGTGTTCTTGTGATTACATGATTAGTGAATGAGAAGGGGGGCTAAAAATATGTAATATAAACTGAAAAAATCTCATATGTCTTATTAGGCCTGCTTAAAGGTAACGATGAGGTCTTAATTCAAGGAGGAAATGTACTTCACATCTAACTGTATCATTAAGTCTTTATGCAAATCATTTATGCAATATTTTCTTTATTTATAAGTTTCTTTGCCTGCAATATCCCAAGTTGTAATTGTGTGATACTTAACTAATATCCCTGTCCACAAAAGAATATTTATACTGAGAACCAGAAGCTTCAAATGTAAATAGCTGCTTATTGCTGGTAAAATGGTTTTGGATGGAAAGCATGTGTTATTATGAACTTTTCTTAGGTAACATTAGACCTTTCAGAACGAACGATCACCAATACAGGCTTTCCTAAAATACTATGAGGATTGACAGATGAAACACAGTGATTTCTGTCAAGTTTTAATTATAGATAAGCCAACAATGATTTAGTTTTTCAGGGAAGTTATCTGTAAGCTCTACTGGTACTCCTACAACCTATGCTGAAAACATGGACCGTGATTTGTATGTAAAGTGTTAGTACCTAAAGGCTGCCTGGCTCTAAGCCCAGCTTTTCAACCAATTCTTCCCAGTGCAATAACTATTAGGTATTATAATTCACTTGGCTTTTGTTCTCTGTTGTTTCTGGCTGGAAGTCCCAATTCAAGTTAAAGTGGTGATGTATGAACTTTTGAAGATTTGTAGGTTTGGATAAAACCCCAATGAGATCAGATCTTTAAAGTTCATACTAACTTGTATGAAGATTCTGTACCTCATTTCACTTGAAGATCATGAAAAAAGTTATTAATTAATTTGGAAAAAATGAGATTTTTCCCCTTTCTTTGGGAAGATGGGCAAAATGTTACTACACTGAAATAGATAAATTTACAAATATTTAAAGGATTACCTATTTTATTATGGTGACAACAATTCACGTCTCTACCAAAATACACTTTGACTGATTATAGTATTTCATGACATATCTACAAAATGGCCAAGTTTCACAAAGTGCTTTCTAAATTTAACTAAAATTACCATAGAGGAATCAGATTTGTAAAGGTTTCAGGTATCTGTCTGACAATTAACAATCACGGTATGAGGTATTATGTTTTTGAAGGCTTTGAACAGGAGATTCTTGTCATATTCATTGCTGCTTCTTGGTTTTTAAATTGAAACGGCTTCACCTGCTATGAGCCATGCAGAAGTGGAGAGGTCCCAGAGTGGCCTGGTAAATGAAATCCAGTGAGATCTTCTGAGTGATGGGCAGAAAAATGAATCTAAGGAAGATCAAAATCTCCAGTGGATTTTTTATATGGCTACTAAGGTACACAGTCTGAAGACTACATGTGAGATCTTATAAGGTGACTTAAACGCTAACCAGACATCCTAGTTCTTTTTAATATGCTCTGAGAGAATATGTTTAAAGGAAATTTGCTACTTGGAGAAAAGCCTTTTTTTTTTTTTCCATCTGCACTATTCAGGTCTCTGCTTGCTCGTGGCTGTTGTTCCCATTCTAGGACTACATATGCCATTATTAGAAACTACTGTTACTCGCAGTGAAAGCCAAATTAAAATGTCCCAGACAAAGATATACACTCTTTGATTTGAAAAACATGTGCAAGATTAGTTTGGGCTTGGAAGAATCCTATAAATGAAGTATTGATTAACGTGGGTGAACACAATATTATAAACAAAATAGACTGGTGTCTTTTCTGAGTCATGAGGTCTTGGCAATGGACCACAGAGTGAATCAGGAGCTTCCACCATTTTGCTGTGGAGATGATTCTGGAATCCAGAAGTTTCAATAGTGATTAGGACAAAACTGGTAAAACCTTTTCAGAACTTGTTCCTTCTGGTTAATGCTTTTCAAGTATTGCACTATATAAGAGTATGTAAGTCATCTAGAACTTTTAAAATAACTAAAATTTTTGACAGTTGTCAAAAGGAAATGTTTTTTTTCACTCGACCAAAATTACTCGAACTTTGATGAGGACAGATTTTCACATAGATAGAAAAAGAATATCTTATTCTCTGTTACATTTCAGTCAACTCATAATATATTCAAAGTTTCTCTTCTGAAACCATGGCTGTTCTAACTGTAGGACACTTGTGAAGTCTTGAGAATGTGGAATGAATCGAGTACAACCTGAAGATGCATTTTGACTTCTAATCACGCCAGGACAACGGGTTGAGAAGAACAATGGACAACTTTTCATTTGTCTTCTCTCCTTCTAATTGAGGTATGAGTGGTATATACAGACTACATTAAAGAATAGGGTTTGATTTCCTGAAACTTGGCTATTAAACAACTTCTGGCAGGGCTTCCCTGGTGGCGCAGTGGTTGAGAGTCCGCCTGCCGATGCAGGGGACACTGGTTCATGCCCCAGTCTGGGAAGATCCCACATGCCGCGGAGCGGCTGGGCCCGTAAGCCATGGCCTCTGAGCCTGCGCGTCCGGAGCTTGTGCTCCGCAAGGGAAGAGGCCACAACAGTGAGAGGCCCGAGTATCGCAAAAAAAAAAAAAAAAAGAGGGGAGTCTCTGTTCTTCCCAGTCCTGTTGAAGTGCTGCTATCAAACCCCACTGGCCTTCAAAGTCTGGTTCTCTGGGAATTCCTCCTCTTGTTGCCGGACCCCCAGGTTGGGAAGCCTGACGTGGGGCTCAGAACAAAAAAAAAAAAAAAAAAAAGCAAGGAATGACTTGCAGTTTCTAATGATCATCCTCCACTTCCCACAATGGCAAAGTGATTCCAGAGACACCAGTAACAACCATAAGCTCAGAAGCTCTAAAGATAATCATTAACTCACCACCACCCTTCTCCCCACTATCCTACCCTGTGTTTGCTTTTTATGTAAAGTCCTTTTCTGATCCATGATGTCATCCAGAATATCATATTAGTTTTACTTGTCATGTCACCTTAGGGTCTTCTACACTATGATAGTTTTTCAGACTCCTTGTTTTTGATAACCTGGACAGTTTTGTTAAGTACTGGTCAGATATTTTACAGAATCTCTTTCAATTCTGGTTGTCTGATGTTTTCATCGTATCATATTAAGAGTACAGATTATTAGCATGACATCATCGTTGATCACCTGGCTGGGGTAGTGTTTGCTGAGTTTCTTCACTATAAAATTTCTCTTTTTTCCACTTCCCATGCTGTCCTCTTTGGATGGAAGTCACTGTACACAACCCATATTTAAGGAGTGGGGGAGTTATGCTTAGCCTCATTGATAGGGAAGTATCTACATAAATTATTTAGAGATTTTTTTTTCTGCACAGATTTGTCCATTCTCCCCCATTCTTTTATTTATTTATATTATTAAGAACTCATGAGCATTTATTTTACACTTTAGGTTGTAATCCAGTACTACATTGTCTTGTCGTTCATATTGTTCTGGCTTTAGCCATTAGGAGCTCTTTCAGTTGGCTCCTGTGTCTCTTGGACATACTCCCAGTTTTGGATTTGTACAATTTTTTCCTCAGTACTTCCTTGCTTTCTGGCACTACAAAATATTCCTGGTTCACTTTGTATATTCCTTGCCCCGTTTTAGATTCAGGTGTTTCTCCAAGGAAGCCTAGTTCCTATAATTGGAGAATGGTATTTGAAACCAAAATGTGGGTGCTGGGTGAACTACTTGCTCATAGGTCCTCTCAGCTGAAAGAGCAAGGAGATCTATGTATGCATACTGATCCCTGTATTTACAGACTGTATATAAATACCTCTTTATGTAACTGTCTCTGTATTATGCTAAATATAGTTGATTATGATGTCTTCTACTATCATCCTACATTATCACATGAATCATTCTAGCCTCTTGCCCTGGTTTATCTATACCTTCTCGTTCCAATAGTGAGAAATCTGGCTCCCACCATTCTGCATCCATTTAATTAACTGGTAAGTTCCATATGGGTATAGTGGTTACAGAACTGTTAATTTGTATGCTTGTGGGAAACAACTTTATCAAGTGGGTTACAGTTTTTATGTACAGTTCCTTTTGCATTTAGTCTTATAATCTCCACTCATCTCCAAAGTTCTGAGATCAGCAACTTTTCCCCACCCTTTCCAGTGAGGTTATACTATATATATGTAATATTGTTAGATTCTTTTGTTCCATTCTGCAGTCCATATTGAAATCCTCTGACCTCCTACATTACTTGATTTTTTAAAAATTTTTCTTACCTTAAGGTTGATAATTTGTGCTGTACTTCTATGGGCACTGAAAAATGTAGTGTTGTATATACATCATTATAGTAACATACACAATAATTTCACCACCTCACAAAATCATCTGTGCTTCATCTATTCAGACCTTCCTATTCCTCAGATCGATTTCAAACACTTATCTGTTTACGATCTCTTTAGTTTTGCTTTTTATCAGAATATTGTATAAATGGAATAATAGAATAAGTAGAATTTTTGGACTGACTTTTTTTACTTAGCAACATCAATTTAAAATTCATCCATGTTTTGCCTGGTTTGTGAGTACATAGCTTTTCATCACTGAATATCATTCCATTGTATGGATGTACCACACTTTGTTTATAGGTTCACCTGCTGAAGGACATTTTCATTGCTTTCAGTTTTTGAATAAAACTGCTGTAAACATGTGTGTGCAGATTTTTGTATGGACATAGGTTTCAAATCAGTTAGGTAAATACCTAAGAGCAAAATTGTTGGATTGCATAAATCGTAAAACTATATTTGTCTTCATGTATAGGTTTTTGTGTGGACATAATTTCCACAAAATTGCTGTTCAAAGTGTTTATACTATATTGCATTCTCATCATCATTGTACAGGTGTTCCAGTTGCTCTTCATTTTTTTCCCAGCACTTGTTTTTCAGTTTTTATTTATTTTAGCCATTCTAATAGGTATGTTGGGATATCTAACTGTTTTTTGAATTTCATTTTTGTGATGACTAATGACTCTGCATCATTTGATGTGTATATGTGCTTATCTATCATTGGTATATCTTCTTTGGCGAAGGGTATGTTCAAATATTTTGCTCATTTTTTTAGTTAGAATGTTTTCTTATTATAAAATTTGAGAGTTCTTTGTATACTTAGCATACAAGTCCTTTGTCAGGAATGCTTTATTTGGTAGATTTACTGTGCTATAATTTACTCATTGTAAGTGTACAATTTAATGATTCTTGGTAAATTTCTAGGTTGTATGATTATTATTATTAGTTTGTAGTTAAAAACATCAGGCTTATTTTAAAGATATTTATAGATACTAATATGGAGCTCTCCATTCATTGGAAGATAAGAATTTTGCATATTTTAATGTCCTCCTTTCCTCTCTTTAACACAAAATTTTTTGGATTTGAACCTAAACTATGAGTATTACATCTTTTCATCGACATATTTTTAATGTCCTTTTTAAGATATTATTTTTATATTGACCTTATGTTTTATGACTTTAAGAATGATTAATTTAATATGTCATTCAACTTTTTTCAGTTTACAACATTTTTAATGTTTTTGACCTGGTGAATTTATAAATAGCTAACAATTGTTATTAAGTACCATGGAGTAAAGATGGAATAAAGGGAAACTTAATAATGGGTATGAGTGCAACTTTATCCAATTATGATTAAAAATTCACTTTTATTTGTATTGGAATGTAGTCATTATGCTAGTTGACTATAAGTCAGTGGAAATATCCAACAAGTTATTAGCAAGCCATGGTAAGATATCTTAGATTACCTTAACCAATTTAGCTATTGGAATACTGAGGTGAATATTCCCACTGCAGTGTACATGGATGTGAAGCACCCTGCAGTGCTGGATTCAGTTTTGTTTGCCATCCTAGAAGAGAGACATTGACAAATTGGACCTAATACATAGGGCAACCAAGATAGTAAAAGGGCTAGACATGGTGTCACATAAGGAATGTTTAGAAAAAACTGGAATGTTTAGTCTGCAAAAGGAAAGAATGATGGGGCTGAGGATTGGTTGGAGGAACATGATAGCCATCTATTTTTAAACATTTACAGGACCAACAAAATAAAGAGGAGGATTTTTTTTTGTTGTCACAAAAAGACACACTAGTAATGGTTGATTAAGTTCAAAGGAGGCAAGCCTTGACTTATAAAAATGAGAACTTCAACTCCTTTAAATTTACAAATTCTAAAATGGAATGGGTTTTCTGATTTAAATGCAAGCTTAGCAAAAAAAAAAAAAAAAAAAAAAAGACTCCAAGATCAGAAGCATGTAGCAATCCTACATTTATATTTATATCCTTGAAGTTTGCTAATTAAATTCTATGTAAGTCTATACTCCATCAAGCAATATTTTCTATGATAATTGATAAATATGTGATTCTGATAGTGGTAGCAAGCCCTAGATATTGAATAGAAAGTAGGCTGGTGAGAATGGTTAATGGATGATAAAATTAGAATTTTAAAGATGATAGCTTTTGAATAGGCAAAGAAACAACTATTTTAATTGGAGAATGTATATCTAAGAGTGCACAAAAAATCATAAGCAAATATGTCAGTTTCATAAGACATTGAGTAGGCAAATTTGACTGAAAAACAACTATTCGTAAATGCTTACAAAATAGTCATTTGGAAGAAAAAATATGGTTTGTCATTAATGGCCTCTAGTGACTTCCACAGTATAAATTAAATGATAAATTTATAGTTATCATTCTACTTGACCTCTCATCAGCTTGATCACTACCTCCTCTTTGAAACAAATTCATCACTTGGCTTCCCTGACTCTGCATGTATGGTTTTTATTCTTCTTTCTTGGATGCTCTTTGTTAATTTTTTAAACTGATTTCCTATACATATTTCAGAGGTAGTATAATATCAACCACATAGCTTTCCATGCTATGTATAAGCTGATATTTCCCAAACATATCTCCACTCTCTACTTCCCTGAATTTCACATCTAGTTATAAACTGCCTACTTGATATCACTTCCTGTATGTTTAATAAAGCATATAAAATTGAATATGTCCCAAAATGTTTCCATTACCTATTTTACCTCCCATCACCATCATCTTTTTCCTTTGTAGGATTCTACATTTCATTAAATTATAGCTCTATTATTATAGTTGCACAGGGAATTAGATTCATTCTTGATTTCCACTTCCCTTCATTGCCACACTGATGGATTGAAATCCATCAGTAAATCCTGTTGGATCTACCTTTAAAGTGTACTCAGAATGCAACCACTTCTCATCTCCTTTACAACTGCCACCCTGATTCCTTTCCTGGGTTCTGATAGCTTTCTAACTCATGCTTCCACCTTTCAGTGCATTCTCAGCAAGGCAGCTTTTAAAATGAAAGTCAGATCATGTCACAACTCTGCTCAAAACCTTTCAATGACTTCCTTCTCAACTAGAGTAAAATCTAAATTCTTTACAATGACCCACAGAGTTCTACTGATCAGGCACCTCTCTGACCTCATATCTTAGTACTTTCCCCCTCACTCACTTTACTCCTATCACATTATTCTTGTTTTTGTTAACATGAAGACAAGGTACTTCATCAATTTTGCAATTGCTGTCCCCTCCACATACCCATATGACACATACTCTCTTTCAGGACTTTACTCAGTAGTTGCCATTTCAGCCAATCCTACACTGTATAAAATCACATCCCTTCATCTCAACACTTAATATCCCTTCCCCTGCTTTATTTTTCTTCCTTAGCACTTCTCACTATAAATGTATCATTTGCATACTGTATAAATTTATTAATTTATTTGGCTTGGCTCATCTCCTTGTTAGATGTAATTCACATTGCTCGCTGCTGTACTCCAGTGCCCAGAAGTGCTCCCATCCTGTAGCCATTGCTCCATACTGATTCATAAAACAAATTTTAAAATGCTTTTTGAAAGCCCTGAGCATTAAGCTGAAGACTTAGAACTGTGTTTGCTTGGCTTTGGAAGAGGATGGAAGATTTCTGACAGTAAAGATTATGCTGAAGATGTGTTGTAGGAAGATTAACTTCCCAAATTATGATTTGAATACACAGAATTCTCAAAAGCTGCAAAGTTTTAAGAAAAGAAGACCACTTTGGAGTGTATTACAGTAATTTACAATATCTTGTAGACAAAAGGAAATGGAACACAACAAAGAAGAGATTAATTACAAACAAAGAGTTAATATCCAAGGGTTGGTTACTGGATAAGAGGGAAAGAAGTCAAAATAAATTTGGGTGTGAGATTAGTTATACAGGGGATGGAGGATTGGAGTAAATAAAGATATTAAGAGAAAGAACTCATTTATGAGGAAAAGACAAAAGTATGAGCTGACATGATAACATCAAGTAATAATAATAGTAATAGTAAGAAAAGAACATTAGTTTTTACTTCTAATAAAATAACATTGGTTTGCTATTTTTAAACTGTCATTGTTTCCTTTGGAGTAATGGAGAGAAACATTCAAGTAAAAATATCCAAAATATGTTTGGAGATACAAGAATCATCTGGAAATGTGGGCAAGTTGGAGACATTGATTTGATGTACTCTACAAGTACTCTAAGAATTGAGACTGCAAGAGGATGAATGTTCTGACAGAGAGAGGGTAAAGAGAAAAGAGAATAAGGTAGTAATTGGGGCAGGAAGAAAATCAATTTAATATGGAAAGCAAGGGTGGAGAGTTTTTCAAGATCTAGTTGCTCACTTTTATAGATTTAGAAATGTTGCCTGTTAAACAATAAAATCCTCAATGAGGTTTGGAAAAAAAAAAATTTGTGTGTGTGGTACGCGGGCCTTTCACTGTTGTGGCCTCTCCCGTTGCACAGCACAGGCTCCGGACGCGCAGGATCAGCGGCCATGGCTCACGGGCCCAGCCGCTCCGCGGCATGTGGGATCTTCCCGGACCGCGGCACGAACCCGTGTCCCCTGCATCGGCAGGCGGGCTCTCAACCACTGAGCCACCAGGGAAGCCCCATATATATATTTTAGTAAAGTAATGAGTAAAGAAATCAGGTTGCAAAGGATTAAAATAAAAACAGTGTAGCAGATGATGGCGTATACCACCCCAATCCCCGTTCTGGACCGAAGTTCTCTTTCCTCCAGCTACTGGTAATGGTGGTGGCTGACAGCTCTTAGCTGAGTCACTCTCCCAGAACTGCCCTTGGCTGAAGAATGCTCACTCACCCAAGGTCATGGCCCCTCTTCTGGAGGCAGATTGCATCCAAGACCGGGCAATGAACAGGTATAAAATCCAAGTCTCTTGCCTTAAAGTGAGACAAGTGTGGGGAATCCGCTCTGGAACCATCAGCGGTGTCCAATGAGGTCTTTGTTGTGACTGCATTGCAGATCAACTACTCCTTCTCTCCAGTCTAACTTCACTCTCTCTCTGCCGTTGCTCTTGAAAGCCCTCTTCATAAACTTCCTGTATGTGACTCTTCTCCCGGGGAACCCAACTTAAGACAAATAGATATATTAGACATCTGAGAAACATTGAAGAAAATGTGTGCTAAAATATTGAGAACTAATAATGCTCATGTTTATGATAAATAAGTTTATTGCATACATTCTTAAATTCAACTGAAGTCATTTCAATTCAGTATGGATTTATTAAACATCCAGTGTTTATACTATTTGCTATTGGGAGCATAATAAGAGCAAGAAGTCCCTTGCTTTTAAACCTCACGATAAATACATTAAACTTATGACAGAGCATTGATTCCGACTGAGGCTGGAATCCTCCCAGATTACAACCAAACTCATGATTAGCAGCCTGCAGATGTACATAAACTTGTAAAAATGCAGTGTGACTGGGAAGGATGTGCAATGATACTAGTCAATGTTTACAAGACGTTCTTCCAAAGATACTCTACGCATCTGTAGACTAGTGTTTTAACTACCTTCTTAGTTCCTTAAACAGGTGTGCATCTGTAGTTTTAAGAAGACAAAAAGAATATAAATTCTGAGAATGCTAGTTAATGGTTCAAAGATAACTAATTGCCAGAATTTTTAGGAAATAAAATCTGTGGTTTCTAATGCTAGGAACACTCACACGATATTAACTCAGCCTTTTAACTTTGAACATGCTCTAGAAAACAGTTCCTTTCCCCCCCTCTAGTCCATTGAGCAAAACCAGCAAGAACTCTGCTTCTTGTGAAAGTGTCTGAACTTTCAGCATTTCTACCCTCTAACACATGGATATTGCTCGTAATCTATGTCCCTGGATAGTTAAAAACTCTGTAAATTTGGATTGCCATAAACATAAAAGATTTTTTAAAATGTACTAGCTGCTAGGTTGAGAGGGCTTACAACAAGGAGAGAAATCAGAAGATACCATAATGATAAAGTAGGAAGTGGCATTCACAGGCAAGGATGTTGTAAAAATACTTATTACAAACACCTATCCACCATGTACTTAAATATTTCTCAGGAAGGAAATTCCAAGTTTTTTTCAGAAACTCAGAATTTAATAGTTTTTGCCATCAATCTTAAATAAACCCCTCTATGACAGTTGAATTCCATTTCTTGATTTTATATCTTTAATGCTCTCAGTAATCCATATAGCAGCCTGTAATAAATTTTCATCATCTTAACTGAGAAATCATTGAAATTGGTGTGTTTTCTGTCACCTCACATTTGGTGTGGATGACCTAATTTGATTTTGTCATCCAAAATACACATAAAACATTCTCATCTGTATTGTTTTCATAGTTCTTGTCCTGAAAAATCTTACATTAGTGTTGAGATCATGACCAAGGTTGCTACAACATTATGGGACAATAGAAGCTGTTTTCAAGATGAAGACATCCATCCCCAAATGATGCTATATTGTTTCACCCCCAACACATTCCTAAATGGCTTCCTACCTACTTTTAAATAAGAAATGTTAAGGAGCTGACATTTCAAATAAGAAATGTGAAGGAGCTGACATTTCAAATAAGAAATGTGAAGGAGCTGACATTTCAAATAAGAAATATGAAGGAGGGACTTCCCTGGTGGTCCAGTGGGTAAGACTCCTCACTCCCAATGCAGGCGGCCCTGGGTTCAATCCCTGGTCAGGGAACTAGATCCTGCATGCATGCTGCAACTGAGTCTGCATGCCACAACTAAGACCCAGTACAACCAAAATAAATAAATAAATAAACATTAAAAAAAAAGAAATATGAAGGAAGTATAAAACTAATCTGCATAAAGAAAGCATTTCAAGTGACAATGCTTTCTTTATTCCTGATTTTTAAACTAATGTCTCATCTTTTGTTTTTAACCTGATTTGCTCAGCATTGCTTGTGTCTGGAGTTAAAAGAGGTACTTCTATATCCTCCTGGCTTTCTCATCTTAGTAATGTTTACACAATTTGGAGGGAATGGCCTGTTAACAATTTCTGGATTAAATTTTTATTTACAAAGTGTCCCGCTCTGGGAGTAAGATTGAATCACAGAGTTTCCTTGGTGAATAAGCTTATGTGGCTTATTCCTACGCATGTATGACTTTGAGATAGTACATTATCTTAATCAGTATACACTATGTGTTTGACACTGTAGAGTGATATAGAGAAATTCTGCTCTTTGGGGTAGACATTTATTGACCATGACATTTAAGCAAGGCAGTTGCTTCCTTTACAAAGAGAATTAAGAATTGGGTTTATCATGACAAGTGTAAATGTTTAGACCAAGTATTAATTAATAACTTTTTCTTGTGTATATATAGAAAAACAACATGATTGTGCTGGCAAACATCTAACGGGATATCAAAAAAAGTGATTAATTCCACTCCATCTGGGACCTTTTGAATCCCATTTTTTTTTAAGCCAAGACAACTGCTGAACCCTTTGCAAAGGCTGCCTGACTATTTGTGTATCTGTCCATCTGTTTGTTTGCCCATATGTCTTTGGTTAGAGAATAACATATATTTCTTTATGAGTCTGTCTCCATAGATCAGGAAGTAAACAGATTTAAATGGTAGCAGTATTGTTTACTGCACATCAGCAAAGTTTGGAATCACAAACTATTTGCAAACAGTAGTTTATAAATTGCATTACTTAAGCTGTGTGATAAATACAAAAAGTGAAGTATGCAAAAACAGTTGAAAAGATATTTTGCTAAGCTGAAAACACGCAAGGTGCCCAATATGTACAATACAATCCCTTTATAAATATATATGTATTATATATAATATATACATATATTGTGATACATGTATATATAATATATATACAAATAAATGTATTATACTATGTATATACCATATATTTAAAAAGTAATCAGAACACTCATGAAAATATTGGGTGATTACTTTTGGGGAGAGAAATGAGATAGAGTACAATTTGATAGAAATATTACCACTAATCTTCATAATTCCTTAGTGTTTGAATTGTTTTTTAATATGTATAAATTTTTATTTATTTATTTATTTATTTTGCCGTACGCAGGCCTCTCACTGCTGTGGCCTCTCCCGTTGCGGAGCACAGGCTCCGGACACGCAGGCTCAGCGGCCATGGCTCACGGGGCCAGCCGCTCCGCGGCATGTGGGATCTTCCCAGACCGGGGCACGAACCTGCGTCCCCTGCATCGGCAGGTGGACTCTCAACCACTGCGCCACCAGGGAAGCTCGAATATATATAAAAATTTTTGACAAGTGTAAAATTGTTTTTATAATTTAAAATATATCTGAGAATGAGGTACATAATTTTGCTGTTCAGGGAATGAAGAAGCAGGAATTCTTCTATGTGGGCATATTAGCCAGAAGTCAGTTTGAAGGATCCTGATGTGTAATCCATCATTTTGTTCTTTTTTTTTTTCAATATAGCTTCTAAATTGTTTTCCTAGAATATCAAAATCAAACTACCTGGATTTATGCATTTTTACTGAGGCAAAAGAGATCACTGTCAATGTCTAGTAATTTTGGAATTGCCTTTTTTTAAGGGAAAGTTTTTAGAAATTTCCAACAAGGAAATTAAAAACAGTCTAAGGCCATCATAAAACTCATGTGGAAAATAAAATTTTGCTGAATAAAAGATAAATGTGTCCTAAATTATATTCAAAATAACATCAACTACACGTGAGTCAAAATTATTGCAGCACTGACAGACACAGCCATAAAATGCTATGAATTTTTTACAACACCAGGTGTGAACATTATGAGGTCAGAAACAGCTTCATTTAGAATTAACAATATGCTGGGACTTCCCTGGCAGTCCAGTGGTTAAGACTATGCTCCCAGTGCAGGGGGCACAGGTTCAATCCCTGGTCAGGGAACTAAGATCTTGCATGCCACAAGACACGGCCAAAAAAAAAAAAAGAATTAACAATGTACTGCTAATAAACCAATAAAAAAATCTATCTCCTCTTTGTTATTTTCATTTTTCTTTTAGGTAACATTTTTTTTCCTTTATGAAAATCCTTTCTTCACTTCCAATTTTGTATATAATTCTATCTTGTTGGTAGCATGTGATTGGTAAGATCCTGGTGATTGAAGCACTTTTTTTTTTTTTTTTT
>NW_006788738.1:6595-30788 GCF_000442215.2 Lipotes vexillifer | reverse complement strand
TTTTTTTTTTTTTTTTTTTTTTGCAGTGCGCGGGCCTCTCACTGTTGTGGCCTCTCCCGTTGCGGAGCACAGGCTCCGGACGCGCGGCACGTGGGACCTTCCCAGACCGGGACACGAACCTGTGTCCCCTGCATCGGCAGGCGGGCTCTCAACCTTCCCTGCGCCACCAGGGAAGCCCGAAGCAACGACTTTCTAATGGCAAGTTCAATTACAGATATTCTGAAAATTGGCCCAAAGGCTCCATGATTTCCCTGTAAGGATAATTAGAAAGGACACAGTTGGCAATAACAGTGCTGATAATTATTCCATATTTTGGGATCTGGTGCAACTTGCTTCCAAAGTCCCTAAAGAGGATAAATAGAAAGTAAAATATCAGAATCTTGGAGATTATCACAGCTGGGTACTTGGAACACCTCCTAAATTCCCCATCCTCAAATTGAAAAGCATTGCCATATTGGTAGAAAGCCATAAAGAGCTAAAGATTAAACATATAATAAAGCATTAAATATTATATAAGTGTATGCATTTCTATTTATAAGTATATTTATATATATGATTATATATGTATGTATGTGTGTGTATATATATGTATATGTATATATTCCCAGATTCTACTATGATAAGTGGGAACTTAAGAAAAAAATATAATTAGGATGAAATTTACACTTGAGATAATTCTTGCATTAACATTTTTCCATTTATTGAATAAAAACCACATTGATTTAATTTGTGCAATCATAAAATCTTGGTGTTCTGACAAAGAATAGTTTGAGAATCTTGAAAAGGTGTTCTTTCATTAATTGTTCACTCATCAGTATTGAGCTCTACATTTGTATATGCAACTGCCTACTTAACAACTTCACTTAGAAGTTTACAAGGTAGTTAAAATTAAGTGCAGCAAAAATATAACAAAACAAAAAGACCTCTTGATACCATCCCAGCCTGTTTCTCCTCACCAACTCCTCAGTAAACAACAACTCTATACACTTAGTAACTCAAGCTGAAAATCTGAGCAGTGATCTTAGATTCCTTTCTTTCCCTCTTCTAATATACCTAGTGCATTACTTCCAAAACCTATGAATCCTACCTCTGTGTCCTCTACTGCTCCCCTAGTCCCACCTACTGGTATCTCTCTTGGCTTCAGTTTTTTAGAAACTTCCTAACAGACCTCTTAACTTCATGCTCCTCTTAAAGCCTATTCTCCACACAGCAGCCAGACGATCTTAAAAAAAAAAATCAGATCACATCTCCCCTTTATTCAAACACCTGATGCTTAGAATAATAAAATGCAAACTTCTTATCTTTGCCTGCAACACCCAATATAACTGATTCCTGGTCTGTCCCATCTCCTCCCACCTCTGCTTTGTTGTCTCCTCTCTAGTTACACTGGGTTTCTTTCTATCACTCAAACACATGGAACTCATGTCTGGAACATAGTTCATAATGATTATTTGTGGGATGAATGAAGTACTTGATCTGGGGAACACAAAGATGACTAACGTACAGGTTCTGATCTCCAGAAACTTATCGTCTAGTAGAAATTGATGCACCAGCAAACAAACAAGAGCAATAAATATTCCAGGTGGCATGAGGAGACTATTTATAGACGTTATAAGGCTACGAAGGGGAGTAATCAATTTTACTTGACGTCTATTGAATTATGTTTCAGAAGAGAACTTGGGAGACATTGGCCAGGAAGGCCCAGATCTAGGAGGCACTGGGGGCAGGTGGTGTCCTTCCTGAGGTTCACAGAGGACTGAAGCCTCGTCAAGAGAAGGGGGACACACAGTCACTCAGCCTGGCTTGACCAAAGCATTAGACCTAAATAAGGGTCTATTGTTCCACTTTATTATGAACAATACAGAAAAGTAAAAAACAAAAACCAAAACCCAAACTTTATGGGCCAAGAGATGTCATCAGATTAGAAATGCATTTCTTATGCCCAGACCAGACTCACTGGGTCCCCTTGAACAACTCATTCTTTTTGTTTACTATACAGATATTGGTATCATCTACACTTTTTCCTTGGTGCTATTCTGACTGTTGGAGATGGAAGATTGAGCATAACAGGCTAAGTCCCTGCTCTCATAGTCCTTATATTCTAGTGTGGGGGACTGGTCAAAGCAAGCAAATAAGTGTTTACTCTTTCAGGCAATGATCAATGTTCTGAGGAAAAACAAGGCAGGTAGAGGAACAGACAGCAGTGGGAGAGAGAAATTGCTGTATTACTTGGAGTGATCATGAAAGGGCTCTCTGAGGTGGTGAAAATTTGAGTAAAAACCGGAAGAGACTGAGGGAGGAAGATGCAGCAAGCTGGGGGAAAAACTTTTTTTTTTTTTTTTTTATATTTATTTATTTACTTGGTTGTGCCGGGTCTTAGTTGTGGCATGTGAACTCTTAGTTGTGACATGCATGTAGGATCTAGTTCCCTGGCTAGGCATTCAAGCCTGGCCCCCTGCGTTGGGAGCATGGAGTCTTAGCCACTGCACCACCAGGGAAGTCCCGGATGAAGAACGTTCTTGACTGGAGAAATGGCAATGACAGAAGCCTTGAAGCACACACATGGCTGGGTTACTGGAGGAAGAGCAAGGAGGCAAGTGTCCCGGGTGTGGTGAGCTAGGGGGAGAGTAGGAAAATCTGAGATAGAGCCGGTGCAGATCACATAAGGAACTGTAGGCCTTTCGCTTTTAT
Organism: Lipotes vexillifer; assembly: GCF_000442215.2. Lineage (NCBI taxonomy): Eukaryota > Metazoa > Chordata > Mammalia > Artiodactyla > Lipotidae > Lipotes > Lipotes vexillifer. The sequence continues at coordinate 28,097 of NW_006788738.1, read as the reverse complement.
TGAGTGTACCAGGCAGCTACTGGAAGTTTTTGAATAGAGGGAAGACACCACATGACTTATTTTATAAAAAAACTATCCCATAGAGTAGGTAGAGTGGAGGACCAGAAGGGAACTGGGTGACTATTTGGTTGCCTATAGTAGGGGTCCAGGCAACAGATGATGGTGGTTTGAACTAGGGTACAAATAGAGATGGCAAGGGGACTGAAATGAGTTATATTTTTGAGGTGAATCACTCAGGACTGCTTAACTGTGTGGTGAGAGTGAGAAAAAGAGAGGAATCAAGGATGGCTTCTGGTGTTTGTTTGTTTGTTTCTTTGTTTGTTAGAACAATTGGCTGGATGATTGGACCATTTAGTGTGTGGAGAGATAGATTTGGAGTTGAAAGTCAACATCTATTTTTGCTGTACTAGTTCGTGATTGCCTATTACTTAAGCAGATAAGTATATTCAGACTAGAAGCAAGGAGACATTTTAATAGAGATAAAACTCTAGGTTTCCAATAGTAAAATTTTGATTTTAACACTTCAGTCTTAGTTTATAAGACAAGTGTTTAGGTAGATACAGTAGATATTAACCCAATTGGGAAGAATGGATCGAACTCTAAAGTTGAAGACATGGTGGGAATCTCCCAAGACATCCACTTATTAGTTAGCAACCGTAATTGAATTAGTAATTAGAAGTCTACATATTGAACCTGGAATGTGAGAAAAGGGAATCTCATAATTTTATGAGGTTTTTCATTAGGAAATATATGAATTGCCAGTCCTGCTTCAGCACCAAATATTCTAAACTTTCCTAGTGCCTACCATATTAAATTTATAATATATACTCTTTGTGTTGTGCCACCACAGATTGACTTCAGGTAAAAAGACATATAATTCACAGCTTTTTCTATAAAAATTACATTTCAGTCCAGTCATTAATCCTCCAGGTTCAACAATTACAATAACAAAAAGAGTATATTAATTTCATAGATGTCTAGGGACATTTATTCTGTTTAAATTTTACTACTCATTAATTTCCAAAAAAAATGTTCCAGCTAGACTTCCCAATGGAGAATTCAGTGTGCTTTTCTCTCTATATTTACTCTTATATTCATTCATTTAGGATAACAAAACTAGAAAACTGGAAAAAATTCAAACAAATATTCTTTTACTGCTTAGATATTAAAGAGATTTTAAACTCATAGCAATGCAAGAAGAAACATCTTAGGAACGTAACTAGAATGTTATTTTTGGTGAATTTAAGTGGAATTTTAATTAGAAATAACACCCTAATATGATCTTTTTACTAGTTAAATATCTCTTCATTCTGTCTAAATTATTGTCTTATGAATTAAAAAGAAAGAAATTAAGATGATTTCTAAAAATAAAACCATAATAGATACGGCCTTGGAATTTTATCCCTTTCTGTATAATGAATACAATTAATGTTCTGTAGCGGTAATTTATCTGAAAGTACTGTACTCATTATGTTAAATTATCTCTAATTATTATTTTCAGGCAATTTGGCACAAATAGACTAAGTTCAAAATTATAATCCTCATGGAATCTATGGTGTTTGATAAACAGAAAGTTATAACTTTATGTATGTAATCATGATGTCAAATCAGCAGCCGACTGAGTGGAACTGGATGGAGCCAGTGCTTTCTGGTAGGTGGAATACTGAAAAGGGATTCAGTAGCTGTGCATTCTATTCCCACCTGGCCCTCCTTTTGTGATACTATACAGAAACACTCTCCTAAATAGGAATGAGCCGTGCTGCTTTACTCATATAACTACTAAGATTAGATTCAGTTTTGAACTCATTAGCTGAAAGGAGGCATTTTATTGTTGTAGTATAATACAATTGTGTTCAGAACTGGAAAAAAAAAAAAAAACAGCCAATGATACAGATATGTTTTGGTAGTGATCAGTCCCATTAGTAACTCTAGCCACTACTGAACTTCAGAGAAAGAAAGGAATATTCTCATTGACTGTAAAAGCTCTGGTTTGTCTCCTTGGTTCACACTTGATTTCATTCTTTTTCTCAGAAGTTATGAGCTACTCACATTGACAGTAGGAACAAGGAGGCTGATAAAACAGACCTCCTAGAAGAAGCCTTGCTTTCTTAACACTGAAGAGGATCCCAGTTTTCAGAGAAGTCTTTTCATAGTGGGAGCTAGCCCAACAAATGCTTTCTGCCCTAGGGGCCTGTCTTACAAATGGTGATTCAAAAGAAGTACAAGGAACTGACTGACAGGAGGGGAAAGAAATGTGGTTAGGTTCAATGAAGGTTATGTTTAGATTGAAAAAAAAAAAAGTCTGGTTTAAGAATTTCCTAAAATGCTCTAGAATCTCAAAATGCTGTAATCAAAAGCAATTGCAAAAATTTACTTTGACATTTGTTTTACATTTCGTAATCTTGTGGAAATCACATCTCAACCTTTTATGATTTTTTTTATTTGAACACACTTTAAAAAAAGTCTTTCGGGAATGAATACATTAAAGACATATTGCTAGAAAGTCAGAAGGCATAGGAGTATTTTGATCAAATCAGTATGAAATCAACTGCTGTAAATCACTGAAATTAGAAAACATGCATTGCTCATGACTTCTTACAAAGAATCTAAATAGATAAATACCACCAAATAATCATCTATAGCTGAATTCTAGAAAAACATAGACACGTGACCAAATAGAATTTCATTCCAAAATATTTGATCTTATCCCCCATACTGCTGGAAATGGTGGCATTTTACACCAGTCCCCATCTTGTATAAAACGCGGACACAATTCCGGAGTCACTTTGCAAGCCAGACGTGGTCTACTAATTACATTTAAATTATTGCTAGTTTCTGTTCACAGCCTGGCTAAAGATTCTGAAGATTTAACTTTTTCCTTTGCAAAGCTTCAGTCTAGGCCAGCCAGATTTTGGAGAATTCTCAGGACTTGGTTTGTAATATAACACCTCTTAAGAAATCATTTCACTGAAGCAATTGTTTTATCATCTCCCTAACGATCCTAAGCTTGGCCCTGATCTCAGGAACATTTGTGACAGCCACGTTGCCCTTGCCCACCTGTGTTAGGTTTCTCCTCCTCCCTTTCTCTGCATTTTCCACACAACAGGACAATCCAAAGTGTGTGTCATTTAGGTGTCACCAGTTCTGTGAGACGTGAAAAGCTCTGCCAGTTAACATAAAACAAAATCCCGGAGGTTTCATGGAATCACATTTCCCTGCCGCAAAGAAAGTTGAGAAGAGGGGCAAGGTAGCTTAGAGTGGGAGTTTGAATGAGGACACTTTGTCCATGAATGGAAACTCTACATTCTTTGTGATTTTAACAGGCTGTGTCTGTTCTCCTTGAAAGAAATTGTATGAGAGAAGATTGGATTAAGTAGTTTTTATTTTATTTCAAAGCACTTGTACACTTTTCCAAAGATCAACTTACTTAGCCAAGTAATAAACTCTTGTTTTACAATAATACTAGTGTATATTATATCACCCTAGCTTACTACAAAATACAGAATTAGAGTTAGGAAACAAAACATTTGTTTCTTTGGTGAATGAGGCATATATCATTACCTATTCACTCTGCCAGATATAACTTGAACCTTTTAAGCTATTCAAAGAAAAACCCAACTAGTTAATCTGCTTTAGGAGGAAAGAAAAATAGCTTTGCACTTACTCACAGTCTTTCATATTTAAAAAAAAAATCTTAGCCATTTGCAGTCAAAAGGAAATCTAAGTTTATATTTTCTTTGCATGTGTATCTTTTGAAAAGTTAAAAAAATGTGTTTTGCATGTTTTCCAATTTCACTTTTCACAGTTTTTAGAGGATTGCAAGTTTCACAGTGGATGAATGAGTTCATTAAACCAAATATTCATTTGGCTGTTTATTTCTCATCACACAGAAACCAGAGTGTTCAAATCATAAATAATTTCAATTACAATACAGTTTCCTTCTCATTCCTCAAACCAACCACACATATGATTATGATTTGCCCATTTTTAGACTTGTAGTATCACTCTTTGATTTCTCTTATATACCTCTAAAGCTTTGCTTTTAAAAATGTCCCTGTTGGGCTTCCCTGGTGGCGCAGTGGTTGAGAGTCGGTCTGCCGATGCAGGGGACGTGGATTCGTGCCCCGGTCTGGGAAGATCCCACATGCCGCGGAGCAGCTGGGCCCGTGAGCCGTGGCCGCTGAGCCTGCACGTCTGGAGCCTGTGCTCCGCAACGGGAGAGGCCACAACCTATTGTTACAAACTTAACTGTTGCTTAGACACTGCCATATGAAGACAAAATCCATTCTTATATGTTCTGTCTAATTAACTTAAATTTTTCTTTTTTTGCTCACAGATTGGCCAATTCTTTATTTACTTTGTGTCTGGCTCTCTGTATAATAGTCAACTTTGCTGTAGGAAAAGAATTAGATAGTTTCCATACTTTTTCCTAAGTGTGGCTTGAAAAAAAATTCATTTATTTCCAGCTAATGTCATTTTATTGAACTCTGTTAACTTGCTTACTAATATTGCCTCTTGGAGGATTCATAGTCTATGGTGGTCACTATTGCTTTGTCTACAAAACAGAGGAAAAAGTTGTGGGTGGTCTCAGCAGATACATGAGTTAACCACTTGATTTCTATTTCCACTAAATACTTCAGGTTAAGTGATTATTTCAGTCAGAAGTGATGCTTTCAGACATGTTACTGCAGGTGAAGGAACTGAACCAAACATCTTGTTCAGTCATCTTCGCACGTTGCTTGCTGCATCGTCAAGAGACATGACATCCTGCCTGAATCAAAGCTGGTAATGACATGTCAACTTTTCCCAAATGAAAATAGGTGCTGGTACAAAAATGTTTCATCATCCCAAACTGTCTCCTGATTAAATCTTCAGAAAGTTTGGGGAATTCTTGGGTTTTGAACAAAGCTGCCATTCCCAGGTCCAAATGGCTCCATCTGACCTTTAGAAGAATGTATTTCCTTATTTGGTGCCCTAAAAGTGTATTTACAGCCTAAAATGACTTTGTGTATCTTTTCTTTACACAGGAAATGATATCGCACAGGAATACAGGCAAGAGCTCCCTCAAGTTCTGTATCAAGTCTTAGACCAACTGCATGTAATTGTGTCATTAGTGGGCATTCAGGCAGCCACAGAGGTTAATAAACCTCCTCATGACCACACTGCTATGATACTAGAGAAGAGCTAGGATTCTAAGTCTGGCAATCAGATTCCAGAAGCCCTGGGTTAACAACGTTGCTCTAGTGTCTCTTGACATGAAGGCTGTTCTTTGCAAGCTGTTGTGGTTCCTTAGAGAATAGCAGATTAGCAATCAGTGTATAATTAAGTGAGATTCTTTAACCAATGAACTGGTGGTAAATGGTACCTCTAGACCCAGGCATCCTGAACAGGGCTATCCTGTTCAGAGTTTAAACAGGTGAAGCTGTCCTCAGCCATCACTTACTCTTCTCCATGATACCTTAATCAGCAGAGGTAGCTTGTCATCACTGCTGTTAGGCATTTTCCCAGAAGCCCATTCTCAGACCTCCCTCCAGGTACAAATCTGGGCAGTCAGTAGGACTCTATTTCGGATATACCTGAACTTTCCTCTACACTCCAGCATTCGATCACAGTTATGTTCATGATAGAATAGTTCCAGAAGGTTTAGGGAGGGAGAGTTAGCCAAGAGTGAGCACTCTACTTGCCCTTGGACTTTTTCAGAACTAGATGATTTGTTTACATAAATACACTTGCCTTTTTATCTGTTGCTATTTCTCATTTCTTGCAAGATCCGAATCTATCTACATCAGCCTTCAAACACTGATGCATAGTATATTCAAAGCACAACTTTGATTATTCCAGAACAAGTCTTCTGTTCCAGCTGGACCAAACGAGTTGCCATTTCTCACTTCTCCAAAGTTTCTGGACTCATGCCTCTCACTCCCACCTGTAAATCCAGGCTTCCTCAAAAGCCAGTAATTTGAATCTTCTGTTGGCTCTGGTTCTCTCTTGTTATATCCTTTCCCTGAGAAATGAACTTGGAAGACCCTTGCTGTGTGAGCTCTGGGAAAGGTCATGAGGTACACATAATTACAGGGAGAAATCCTGTTGGCTAATATATCAAAATATTAACCTGCCACACTGTTTGGACTACTTTTTGAAGGAAAGATACATGAAGGGCTTGCAAAGAAAGTGGGGGTCTCTAAACCATAAGGTTCTCATCAATGAAGATGTCATATTCTTCTCATGACATAGCTGGCAACCAATTGTCTGTGTGTCTTCAGTTTGGCAATTCTTATGAGCCACATATATTCCCTTTTATTTAAATTTTGTCTTGAAGTTATTTGATACATTTTCTCTGTACTGTCAATCTGTACATTTCTTGAAGGTAAAGAGACACTGCTTTTGTTTCTTTAAGCACATAATTCAGTAACAGGTATATGTAGGTTCTCGAAAATATTTTGCATGTTTTCTCCTATGGTGTCAGCCGTTAGTTTAGTGACTGTACAAGTTGGGACAGTTGGGCACCTACTAATGACAAACGTTTCTTATACTTAATACTGTCAATTGATAGATTTATCCTGTCAATATAAATAAGATATGGTTTTATTGCAAAATTTAAAAAATTAAGATAGATTCTAATTAAAAATATCATTGAAAAAATATTGGATTCATAACCCCTGACTTGCTGGTGGTGAATTTAGTGGGACCAAATGAGAACTAATTTAACTTGTATTTTCTAATTAATTGTAAAATTGACTCAATTTGTAGTAGAAAATGGAGCTACTTTAAGACCAAAAATAGAGATTCAAATTATTTCCCAAACAAATTTTATATCCAATGGAACAGAAAAGCCAATAAAATACCTAAAAGCCTAATCTGTGATTTCTATATTGATGATGAACTTGGAAAATTAGAGCATGCTTTGGAAAACAAGAATAAAAGTAAAAGTAATACACTTTGGCAGTGGTGCACCAAGGAGGAGTGGTCATGGGTATAGTCTCGCCTAGAGGGAAGGTATATGTTATCACTGAACTCGTTTAGAATTACCAGCACATGGCAAGAATAAAATACAGACTTATATTTAGATGGTTTATTACTGTTTTAAAATTCTATATGGATAATGCAATCCTTTAATGTGTAGATCACAGGTAGATTAATTGCATCTCTCCCCTTCTGATACACTATTATATTTTGGTTATCTAATATCTGGGGTGTGTGTTTTCTTGAGTTTTGCTCAGTAAATGTGTGTGGAATTAACAAGTCAACCATTTTGACTGAATTCACACACGGTAAGATGCAGGACAAACGTATACCCTAGACAAGATAGTAAACTAATTCTTTTTAGAAACAGTTTTGTACATCTGCTACTTATTAAAGTGCTATGTTCTGGGAATATAAAGATAAATAAGAATCAGACCCAGTCCTTCTCACTGGCCTATGGGAAATCTTAATCCAATAGGAATAACAGACACCAATAAACAACAAATTATAAAATATGGTGATGCATGCTGTGAGAATGGTGAGTATAAAGTCTATGGTGACCAAGAGAAAAGAGCAATTGATTTCCCCTAAGGTAGAAATGGTAAAGTCATGCAACTGAACTGGATTTTGCAAAACAAAACTGAGTTTGCCTGCTGCGGTTGTGGGAGAAGGGCTTTTTCTATCTGTACTGATTATGCAGGGAGAAAAATCACTGGGTAAGTACTATGCCAGGGCTTTTACTATCTCAGAAATAGTATTTGCCATGCAAAAGAGGACATTTGGAGGTGGGATCATGTGAATCATGGAATCACCAAATTGTGGACAGAAGGCAGCATCTTTATTTGAGGAGTCTTCTGGCATCCCTCAAATCATACCCCTTAGGTGATTAATTGTCTAATATATATAGAAGACTGGCACAGCTTTGGGTTCTCCAGTTGAGACATTCCAATAAAAAGGAGACATAGGGTTATTTCCATGAAATAATGTATTTTAATTGTTGAAAAAAAAAATCTAATGACCTCAGAGTTGTTTTAGAATGTATGGATTTTGTTTTTGAAAAAGAAATCACCTCAGTTTCCAACAGGGCTGTGAAATACAAGTAACTAGGAAATGTCAATGCAGGTTGTAAAAAATTAAGTAGCACTAGAAATTATCTACATAATCCTAGTTTGCAGGATTTCCATTTCAGGAAAATACCTATTAAGGTTATTACAACTTAGCTCACTGACATTGCATCATCTTTCTAGCAACTTAACTCTACCTCCAGATCTCAGCCACCATTCTCGCAAGCACTGCTCTGTTCCACATCTCTTCAACAAGCAGTGGAGGCTGATGTAGCTCAGTGTCTAAAGATATTAATTACTGTTATCCTTATTTACAGAAAATGAGCTCTTTTGATTCATTTCTTATTTCTTTTTCCAACAGGAAGATTCCAAGTCAGCAAAAACAAAGAATTGATAGAAATCACAGGAGAAAGCTCATTCTCACCTTTCCTGGATGTTTTTCTCCCCATTTCCATCTCCTCTCCCCACTGTTCAAGGCACATCTGATTGTTACTTGAGTCAAAAACTCACACCCTAATTCCAGAAAGCCTTTGGCAAGTGAAGTCACTGTTTAGATACACCTCTGAACTGCTGGCATTGGCAGATTCTACACTGTGGTTATGCCAATGGAGATATTAACTTTATTCTCTGCTTGTTTTCTCATCCTCAAATTCAAACTCATTAAAGATGTGTGGTTCTTGCTGTAAAAGAACTGCTCTGTTGATGTGCAAGGGTGTAAAAGGCTTTTAAACTTGCAATTCTATCTGGTATGTGTTTTTTTTTTTTTTTCATGAAATACAAATATTTGCCACTCTACATTTAAGCAGGGAAGAAAAACCTTTATTCACAAATTATTCCACTTCCTACTTTGCTTGTTAGGCTTCAGGTATCTACTTCTGGGAACAGCTGGTTTCTAAGCTTTTTAAGAGGCCCTGTCTCAGAAAACAGACATTTTCACCAAATTGCCATTAAACGGGGTGAATTTTTATTCACTTCAGCACCCTTTCTCTCTTTGGGATTTTGTTTCTTTTTGTTCAGGTGCAAATGTCTCTGCACAGCTGTCTGAAGCACCCTTCCAAGCCTTGTGCAGAAAATAAAAATATTTTGCTGTTCAGTTATAGTAACAAAAGAAAAGAACCAGGCTTGCTTTTTACTACTTTCTGAGCATATAAGTAGCAGTTCCACACTGTCCCCTCCCGGGGATCTGGCCCCAAACAACACAAGGCTGGCTGACTACCAACCCATTTTGTGTAGAAGTAACACTGTCAGGAGTTTGCTTTGGTAAAGCAACTGTTTCTTTCGCACCTAAGGCTATTACAAGCTTCCTGTTGTATCCGCTCTATCGATTTGTTGCCTATAATTCTGCTCTAAGCAAGGCTACTTTTAATCTACCTAGAGCATGACAGGAATAGGATAAATCCTACAATTACTTTATCTTATCACAGGCTGTTCTTTTTTCTGTTTTAAAGTTTATCTGTCAGGTATTGGAGCTAGAAAACTACCAAAAAAATCAGTCTGTCATACTACTCATCAATATTTGGGCAACATTGTAAATGCCACTCTTGAGTGCCCTTGAGTCTTCTAAATCTGTGTGGACTGCTTACAAGCATTCAAAGTGAACACAGATCCTAGAGTTATATCATTCTGATAAGAACATGTTGACAAAATGTCAAAAGCTTGTACATTCTTATTTTGGTACTATTTTAATGAACAAGTTTTATTTGAAAATCAAAACAATTACACCAGTCTCATAGTTCATTGAGATTTTCCTCAGCTAATCAATTGTGTAATAGATAAGTATTTAGTATCTGTATTCAAGTATAACTTTGCTTAATTCTTGACCTTGTAAGTTTTCAAGCAATTCTGGGCAAATAGCCACTCCTAATCTCAACTGTGTCATCTCTAAAGAGGGGTATAGAAAGCAAAATTTACAGCATTGGGTTATTGTAAAGATTGAACTATATTCTATAATCCACAAATAGTACTTTGGATATTGCCGGGTTCCTTATGCTCAGCGAAGATGGGGATGAAGGTGATGGTGACGATTGATGATGTGACTCCAGCTAGTAAGAAACCAGCTTTCCTTAAGCTTATTCTGCTTTTGGCTGCTGCTATGTGAAAAAGTCGTAATGAAATAATAGACTATAGCCCTGAATGCAATCTTTTGTCACTTCCTCATTTACAGATGCAGAAACTAAGACTTAAAAAAGTTCAGCAAGAGCCTCAGATTTCATAATTAGCAGCAGGTCCAGGAATAAAACCTTGATTCCTTATGCAGGGTGTCCCAAATTCTTGCTGTTTCCTCTACTCTTTGTCATTTCCCTGTCTGACAACTTCTTTTGTCCGTTGCTCCAACAATAAAAAACATAAATTTTACAAATAGAAAGCTGACACTAAAGCCAGACTTAGAGGAGAAGGAGGGGAGAAGGGAAGAGAAAGAATTCTAAGTTCCCTAATCTGCAGCAAGCTCACAAAACCTACCCTCGTTAGGTCTCCAAGAAAGGTGAGTTTGGATGTCTTGGGTTCCATTACTTGCTAGGTCTGTACTGGAAATTAGGATCATATGTAATCTGCAAAGATTTTTTGTTTCTATTCTAGAAGCATTCTTGAGTGGACTTTTGCAATCTTAACCCAAGATTCAACCTGCTTTCTGTTTTGTCTTGTATGGCAGAACTGTTTGTTCACTAACAGAAAGCCATGCCCATGAAATCTCTTTTTCCTTTAACAACTCACAACAGAGACTGGAAAACCAGGTAATCTCTTTCCCAGCCCCCCTGGGGGTAAGAGTGACCAAGTAAAACCAACGAGATGCCCACTAGGGAGCTTTAAAGAAGGTTTCTGCTACCTTATAAAAGGGAATCACATGAGAGGAGAGCTCATTCTCCATTTTTAAAAAAGTTTTGTATGTGAATATTGTGTCTGGAGCTAACGCAGCCATTTTTCCCCCATGAGGCAATAATCATGATGACAATAAGCCAACAGTTCAGAATAATGGAGTGGAAAGATAGAAAGAAACTGAATCCTTAAAAATATTGTGAAATTACTGACCTGTCTTGAGACTACACATCCCCAGTCTTGTTAACAACAAATGTTATTATTATTATTACTTTTAATTTATTATTTTATTTGTGTCTGGAGCTAACGCAGCCATTTTTCCCCCATGAGGCAATAATCATGATGACAATAAGCCAACAGTTCAGAATAATGGAGTGGAAAGATAGAAAGAAACTGAATCCTTAAAAATATTGTGAAATTACTGACCTGTCTTGAGACTACACATCCCCAGTCTTGTTAACAACAAATGTTATTATTATTATTACTTTTAATTTATTTATTTTATTTATTTTTGGCTGCATTGGGTCTTCGTTGCTGTGCGCAGGCTTTCTCTAATTGTGGTAAGCGGGCTTCTCATCGTGGTGGCTTCTCTTGTTGCAGAGCACAGGCTCTAGGCACATAGGCTTCAGTAGTTGTGGCTCGCGGGCTCTAGAGCACAGGCTCAGTAGCTGTGGTGCACGGGTTTAGTTGCTCCACGGCATGTGGGATCTTCCCAGACCAGGGCTCGAACCCATGTCCCCTGCATTGGCAGGTGGATTCTTAACCACTGCGCCACCAGGGAAGCCCAAATGTTATGTTTTAAGTCATTATTATCGAGTTCTCTGTTACTTGTAGCCAATGTTATTTCCAAATGATTCCTTTAGATGGAGAGAGTTAGGTACGTGGGTGGCATCTCCACCAAAGTGGAGGAAGGTTGCACATTTTTCTTAGCCCACCATCCTCAGAGAAGGGGAAAATAATGGAAATCTACAAAGTAATTCATGGAGATGATTTAGAGGTAATTCAGAGAGCAAAGAGATTTATTGTCTCAGTATAGGTCTAATTATAATATGGTAAATCCCACCGTTAGAAGTTTTACCTCCCAATATAATAAATCAATTATCAGCGTTTAAGAGACAGTCCTAAACAATACTGCAAACCGTTTAAAAAATCTGTGTTTAGAGTTTCAATGAGCTTTATGGATAAGGGAGAATCCCTAATTGCTTATCTTGAAGATGTTTCTTAAGTTTCTGATACTTTACATCAGAAGTCATGTTTCATTTTCTCAGCTGAGTGTTTCACATCACCAACTGACTCTTAATGAACAGCACAATAGAACATAGTAAGTGTTTTTGAGGACCACTCAAAAGCAATTATCTTGTTAGTGCACATGTCTATTTTGAAAGCGCACTCTAAAATTTCTTTAAAATTTGTTTGGTATAAACTTTTTGGAAAGTAATTTAAAATGTGCATGCACTTTGACCCTGCAATTACACTTCAAGGTACCCTAGGTAAACTCACTGTGTTATTAAATATTAAAGATGGCTATAGTTATTTACTGTTACTTCTATTGAGAGGTAAAGTTTAATTCCCCTCCTTTTAACTTTGGGCTAGCTGTAGTGGATTCCTTGACCAGTAGAAAGTGGCAACTTTATGTTATAGAATTTCTAAGTTTAGGTCTTAAAACACCTTGCAGTTTCCATTTGGGTCTCTTGGAACATTCTTTCTTGAGCCCTGAGTTGCTATGTGAGATGCTAACTACTGTGAGACTTGCCATGCGGAAGAGTGTACATGAAGGCACACCTGTCACCTGTCCCAGCTGGGCTCAGCTTTCCAGTCATCCTTGTCGAGGCACTAGTCATAAGAGGAAAGTCACCTTGCACCCGCAAGACCAGCATATCTGGCATCTAAATACCACTGAGTAATTTCCGTTCATGTTGTGAGAAACAGAAGAATCACTCATGATTCCTGACACTCGAAACCTTAAGAAAAAATAAATGACTATTTTAGGCTGCTAAATTCTGTGGTAGTTTGTTACACAGCAATAGATTACACTAGTACGTAAGTGCAAAAATGGTCATTGAATGCATTAGCTGTAGAAGTTAAGACTTGAAAACAATTTAAATTCCATTAACAAGGGACTAGTTAAGAATTTTGCAGCAAACCCACACAAGATACCACCATGTATCTGGCTGTTGAAATAATGACTGGGATAAATATATGTATTTATATAAAATAATGTCCGTGATGTATGAAGTCAATACCATTCTACGTTGAAAACATCATTATAGATAGTATGAATTCACACACATAGGAACGTTTAAATAGATGTGTGTGCATGTGTGTGTTTGTCACAAACATGTATGTACAAAGTTGCTAATGATTTCAGCATCATGGGAAAGAACTCTGCCCCGTCCCCCTGCCAGTTTTCTTAGTGTTATGGTTTACAGATATTTTTGTTACTTTTTGTTTGTATGTTTGTTTCCATTGGTTAAGAGTACATATGCATAAAAAAATTTAGAAATCAGCAAAAGATGGCAAGAAAAGTAGATACTACAATTCTATCCAAAGATATCCTTTGTATTCTAGGCATTTTTAATGCATGTTTCATTTTAAGTGAGGTTCAAGTGTTAAATTGCTTTACATCTTTTATACGTTTAGGTTTTCCAGCTTTAACATCATATCATCTGCAAATAATTATTTTGCTTTCTCCTTTCCAAGTTTCACTAGTTAGACTTAGGACACTGTTCAATAGTAATGCTGTCTTCCTGCAGTTTTGGATTAAATCCCACATTGTCTCTTGGACCAAGCTTGATAGTTTCCATCATGTTCAGGAAGCATTTTTATTTCTATATATTAAAAACGTATACTAGTTAATGGTTCTTGGATTTTTTTTTGGTAGCCTTTTGGGGTATCCAATTGGAAAGACTATATTATTTTTTGTATTTAACTTGTCTATGTGATAAATTTTATTAATAGATTTCATGATGAATAGTTTGATTCTTGGACTAAAGACCATTTTGCTGTTGTCTAAGATTTTCCAAGTCTGCAGTCTTAAAGAATTGGATACACAGATTTCCATTCCGTGTATCTATGTCAGCTTTTATTTGCAGAATAGTTCTTGCTTTATAAAAAAGTGAAGTTGGCAACTTTCCTTTTTTTAATCTGTTTTTCAGTAATTTTTGTAGCACAGATATTATGTGTCTTGAAAACTTAGAAATGTCAAGTGTAAAAACAACTGTCTCTGGAGATGCTTTTCTGTTAGTGCTAAGTTTTTTACAGTTTCCCTTTTCATTTTTTGCTTTATTAAATTTTTTTTCTTTAAAAATTCTTATTGAATTAGTCTTGGCTATTTATAAATTTTTCTTTAGAAAATTTGTCCATTCTCTTGAGATTATTAAATATATTAGCATCAGTTGTTCTTAGAAGAATCTCATTTTAAAATATATGCTATATCTCTTAAAATATATCCTTTCTATTTTTTGAAATAATTTGATTAATTAAAGGTTTTTTCTATATCATTGTTTATACAAGCCTAATATTTTTCATTTCCATAGTTTTGCTTTACAGTTATTTCAGCTTCATCCTCTATTAATTACTTCCTTCTGAATTATTTAGATTTTGCTTATTTTTCTTCCTATCTCTTGAGTAAACCTTTAAAATATTTCACTTATTTTAAAAATAATGAAAATGACATTTCCTCTGAATATAGCTTTAGCTGCATCTCATAAGTCTGATGTGAGTGTGTTTCTCTACTCTTTCTGTTAACATTGACCCAATTTTCTCCTTGACTAATTTTTATTTTTTTTGAAACATCTTTATTGGGGTATAATTGCTTTACAATGGTGTGTTAGTTTCTGCTTTATAACAGAGTGAATCATTTATACATATACATATGTTCCCATATCTCTTCCCTCTTTGTCTCCCTCCCTCCCACCCTCCCTATCCCACCCTGCCAGGCAGCCACAAAGAACAGAGCTGGTATCCCTGTGCCATGCGGCTGCTTCCCACTGGCTATCTACCTTACGTTTGCTAGTATATATATGTCCATGTCTCTCTCTCGCCCTATCACAGCTCACCCTTCCCCCTCCCCATATCCTCAAGTCTGTTCTCCAGTAGGTCTGTGTCTTTATTCCTGTTTTACCCCTAGGTTCTTCATAACATTTTTTTTCCTTAAATTCCATATATATGTGTTAGCATACGGTATTTGTCCTTCTCTTTCTGACTTACTTCACTCTGTATGACAGACTCTAGATCTATCCACCTCATTACAAATAGCTCAATTTCGTTTCTTTTTATGGCTGAGTAATATTCCATTGTATATATGTGCCACATCTTCTTTATCCATTCATCCGACGATGGGCACTTAGGTTGTTTCCATCTCCGGGCTATTGTAAATAGAGCTGCAATGAACATTTTGGTACATGACTCTTTCTGAATTTTGGTTTCCTCAGGGTATATACCTAGTAGTGGGATTGCTGGGTCATATGGTAGTTCTATTTGTAGTTTTTTAAGGAACCTCCATACTGTTCTCCATAGTGGCTGAACCAATTCACATTCCCACCAGCAGTGCAAGAGTGTTCCCTTTTCTCCACACCCTCTCCAGCATTTATTGTTTCTAGATTTTTTGATGATGGCCATTCTGACTGGTGTGAGATGATATCTCATTGTAGTTTTGATTTGCATTTCTCTAATGATTAATGATGTTGAGCATTCTTTCATGTGTTTGTTGGCAGTCTGTATATCTTCTTTGGAGAAATGTCTATTTAGGTCTTCTGCCCATTTTTGGATTGGGTTGTTTATTTTTTTGTTATTGAGCTGCATGAGCTGCCTGTAAATTTTAGAGATTAATCCTTTGTCAGTTGATTCATTTGCAAATATTTTCTCCCATTCTGAGGGCTGTCTTTTGGTCTTGTTTATGGTTTCCTTTGCTGTGCAAAAGCTTTGAAGTTTCATTAGGTCCCATTTGTTTATTTTTGTTTTTATCTCCATTACTCTAGGAGATGGGTCAAGAAGGATCTTGCTGTGATTTATGTCATAGAGTGTTCTGCCTATGTTTTCCTCTAAGAGTTTGATAGTTTCTGGCCTTACATTTAGGTCTTTAATCCATTTTGAGCTTATTTTTGTGTATGGTGTTAGGGAGTGATCTAATCTCATACTTTTACATGTACCTATCCAATTTTCCCAGCACCACTTATTGAAGAGGCTGTCCTTTCTCCACTGTATATTCCTGCCACCTTTATCAAAGATAAGGTGACCATATGTGCATGGGTTTATCTCTGGGCTTTCTATCCTATTCCATTGATCTATCTTTCTGTTTTTGTGCCAGTACCATACTGTCTTGATTACTGTAGCTTTGTAGTATAGTCTGAAGTCAGGCAGCCTGATTCCTCCAGCTCCATTTTTTGTTCTCAAGATTGCTTTGGCTATTCGGGGTCTTTTGTGTTTCCATACAAATTGTGAAATTTTTTGTTCTAGTTCTGTGAAAAATGCCAGTGGTAGTTTGATAGGGATTGCATTGAATCTATAGATTGCTTTGGGAAGTAGAGTCATTTTCACAATGTTGATTCTTCCAATCCAAGAACATGGTATATCTCTCCATCTGTTTGTATCATCTTTAATTTCTTTCATCAGTGTCTTATAATTTTCTGCATACAGGTCTTTTGTCTCCTTAGGTAGGTTTATTCCTAGATATTTTATTCTTTTTGTTGCAATGGTAAATGGGAGTGTTTTCTTGATTTCACTTTCAGATTTTTCATCATTAGTATATAGGAATGCCAGAGATTTCTGTGCATTAATTTTGTATCCTGCTACTTTACCAAATTCATTGATTAGCTCTAGTAGTTTTCTGGTAGCATCTTTAGGATTCTCTATGTAGAGTATCATGTCATCTGCAAACAGTGACAGCTTTACTTCTTCTTTTCCGATTTGGATTCCTTTTATTTCCTTTTCTTCTCTGATTGCTGTGGCTAAAACTTCCAAAACTATGTTGAATAAGAGTGGTGAGAGTGGGCAACCTTGTCTTGTTCCTGACCTTAGTGGAAATGCTTTCAGTTTTTCGCCAT
Source organism: Lipotes vexillifer (assembly GCF_000442215.2). Classification (NCBI taxonomy): domain Eukaryota; kingdom Metazoa; phylum Chordata; class Mammalia; order Artiodactyla; family Lipotidae; genus Lipotes; species Lipotes vexillifer. The sequence goes on along the minus strand of NW_006788738.1, from coordinate 11,212 downwards.
TGAGGATGATGTTGGCTGTGGGCTTGTCATATACGGCCTTTATTATATTGAGGAAAGTTCCCTCTACACCTACTTTCTGCAGGGTTTTTATCATAAATGGGTGTTGAATTTTGTCAAAAGCTTTCTCTGCATCTATTGAGATGATCATATGGTTTTTCTCCTTCAATTTGTTAATATGGTTAATCACATTGATAGATTTGCGTATATTGAAGAATCCTTGCATTCCTGGAATAAACCCCACTTGATCATGGTGTATGATCCTTTTAATGTGCTGTTGGATTCTGTTTGCTAGTATTTTGTTGAGGATTTTTGCATCTATGTTCATCAGTGATATTGGCCTGTAGTTTTCTTTCTTTGTGACATCCTTGTCTGGTTTTGGTATCAAGGTGATGGTGGCCTCGTAGAATGAGTTTGGGAGTGTTCCTCCCTCTGCTATATTTTGGAAGAGTTTGAGAAGAATAGGTGTTAGCTCTTCTCTAAATGTTTGATAGAATTCGCCTGTGAAGCCATCTGGTCCTGGGCTTTTGTTTGTTGGAAGATTTTTAATCACAGTTTCAATTTCAGTGTTTGTGATTGGTCTGTTCATATTTTCTATTTCTTCCTGATTCAGTCTTGGCAGTTTGTGCATTTCTAAGAATTTGTCCATTTCTTCCAGATTGTCCATTTTATTGGCATAGAGTTGCTTGTAGTAATCCCTCATGATTTTTTGTATTTCTGCAGTGTCAGTTGTTACTTCTCCTTTTTCATTTCTGATTCTATTGATTTGAGTCTTCTCCCTTATTTTCTTGATGAGTCTGGCTAATGGTTTATCAATTTTGTTAATCTTCTCAAAGAACCAGCTTTTAGTTTTATTGATCTTTGCTATTGTTTCCTTCATTTCTTTTTCATTTATTTCTGATCTGATTTTTATGATTTCTTTCCTTCTGCTAACTCTGGGGTTTTTTTGTTCTTCTTTCTCTAATTGCTTGAGGTGCAAGGTTAGGTTGTTTATTCGAGATGTTTCCTGCTTCTTAAGGTGGGCTTGTATTGCTATAAACTTCCCTCTTAGAACTGCTTTTGCTGCATCCCATAGGTTTTGGGTCGTTGTATCTCCATTGTCATTTGTTTCTAGGTATTTTTTAATTTCCTCTTTGATTTCTTCAGTGATCACTTCGTTACTAAGTAGTGTATTGTTTAGCCTCCATGTGTTTGTATTTTTTACTGCTCTTTTCCTATAATTGATATCTAATCTCATGGCGTTGTGGTCGGAAAAGATACTTGATATAATTTCAATTTTCTTAAATTTACCAAGGCTTGATTTGTGACCCAAGATATGATCTATCCTGGAGAATGTTCCATGAGCACTTGAGAAAAATGTGTATTCTGTTGTTTTTGGATGGAGTGTCCTATAAATATCAATTAAGTCCATCCTGTTTAATGTATCATTTAAAGCTTGTGTTTCCTTATTTATTTTCATTTTGGATGATCTGTCCATTGGTGAAAGTGGGGTGTTGAAGTCCCCTACTATGAATGTGTTACTGTCGATTTCCCCTTTTATGGCTGCTAGTTTTTGCCTTATGTATTGAGGTGCTCCTATGTTGGGTGCATAATGGTTGTTAGTATTTGCCTTATGTATTGAGGTGCTCCTATGTTGGGGGCATAAGTATTTACAATTGTTATATCTTCTTCTTGGATCGATCCCTTAATCATTATGTAGTGTCCTTCTTTGTCTCTTCTGATAGTCCTTATTTTAAAGTCTATTTTGTCTGATATGAGAATTGCTACTCCAGCTTTCTTTTGGTTTCCATTTGCATGGAATATCTTTTTCCATCCCCTTACTTTCAGTCTGTATGTGTCTCTAGGTCTGAAGTGGGTCTCTTGTAGACAGCATATATATGGGTCTTGTTTTTGTATCCATTCAGCCAATCTGTGTCTTTTGGTGGGAGCATTTAGTCCATTTACATTTAAGGTAATTATCGATATGTATGTTCCTATTCCCATTTTCTAAATTGTTTTGGGTTCGTTATTATAGGACTTTTCCTTCTCTTGTGTTTTTGTCTAGAGCAGTTCCTTTAGCATTTGTTGTAAAGCTGGTTTGGTGGTGCTGAACTCTCTCAGCTTTTGCTTGTCTGTAAAGGTTTTAATTTCTCCATCAAATCTGAATGAGATCCTTGCTGGGTAGAGTAATCTTGGTTGCAGGTTTTTCTCCTTCATCACTTTCAGTATGTCCTGCCACTCCCTTCTGGCTTGTAGAGTTTCTGCTGAGAGATCAGCTGTTAACCTTATGGGGATTCCCTTGTGTGTTATTTGTTGTTTTTCCCTTGCTGCTTTTAATATGCTTTCTTTGTATTTAGTTTTTGACAGTTTGATTAATATGTGTCTTGGCGTATTTCTCCTTGAATTTATCCTGTATGGGACTCTCTGTGCTTCCTGGACTTGATTAACGATTTCCTTTCCCATATTAGGGAAGTTTTCAACTATAATCTCTTCAAATATTTTCTCAGTCCCTTTCTTTTTCTCTTCTTCTTCTGGAACCCCTATAATTCGAATGTTGGTGCGTTTAATGTTGTCCCAGAGGTCTCTGAGACTGTCCTCAGTTCTTTTCATTCTTTTTTCTTTATTCTGCTCTGCAGTAGTTATTTCCACTATTTTATCTTCCAGGTCACTTATCCGTTCTTCTGCCTCATTTATTCTGCTATTGATCCCATCTAGAGTATTTTTCATTTCATTTATTGTGTTGTTCATCATTGTCTGTTTCATCTTTATTTCTTCTAGGTCCTTGTTAACTGTTTCTTGCATTTTGTCCATTCTATTTCCAAGATTTTGGATCATCTTTACTATCATTATTCTGAACTCTTTTTCAGGTAGACTGCCTATTTCCTCTTCATTTGTTAGGTCTGGTGCGTTTTTATCTTGCTCCTTCATCTGCTGTGTGTTTTTCTGTCTTCTCATTTTGCTTATCTTACTGTGTTTGGATTCACCTTTTTGCAGGCTGTAAGTTTGTAGTTCCCGTTGTTTTTGATGTCTGTCTCCAGTGGTTAAGGTTGGTTCAGTGGGTTGTGTAGGCTTCCTGGTGGAGGGGACTAGTGTCTGTGTTGTGGTGTATGAGGCTAGATCTTGTCTCTCTAGTGGGCCGGTCCACATCTGGTGGTGTGTTTTGGGGTGTCTGTGGACTTATTATGATTTTAGGCAGCCTCTCTGCTAGTGGGTGGGGTTGTGTTCCTGTCTTGCTATTTGGTTGGCAAAGGTTGTCCAGCAGTGTAGTTTGCTGGTCGTTGAGTGAAGCTGGGTGCTGGTGTTGAGATGGAGATCTCTGGGAGTTTTTCGCCGTTTGATATTATGTGCGGCTGGGAGGTCTCTTGTTGACCAGTGTCCTGAAGTTGGCTCTCCCACCTCAGAGGCAGAGTCCTGACTCCTGGCTGGAGCAGCAAGAGCCTTTCATTCACTTGGCTCAGAATAAAAGGGAGAGAAAGTAGAGAGAATTAGTAGAAGTAGGAAGAAAGAAAGAAAGAAAGAAAGGAGGGAAAGAAGGAAGGAAGGAGGGAAGGAACAAAGAAACAAAGAAAGAAAGAAGAAAAGAAGGCAAGAAGGAAAGAAACGAGGGAGGGAGGAAGGAAGGAAGGAAGGAAGGAGGGAAGGAAGGAAAAAATACAGGAAGAAAGAAGATACAGTAAAATAAAGTAAAGTATAATAAAGTTATTGAATTAAAAAAATAATTATTTAGAGAAAAAAAAAAGTGATGGATAGAACCTTAGGACAGATGGTGGAAGCAAAGCTATACAGACAAAATCTTACATAGAAGCATATACATATACCCTCACAAAAAGAGGTAAAGGGGAAAAAAAATCATAAAACTTGCTCTCCAAGTCCACCTCCTCAATTTGGGATGATTCATTGTCTAAAGGAGGGAAGGAAGGAAAGAAAGATAGGAAGAAGGTAAAGTATAATAGAGTTCTTTAAATTAAAATTAATTATTAAGAACAAAAAGGGAAGGAAGGAAGGAAAGATAGAAAGAAGGTAAAGTATAATAGAGTTCTTTAAATTAAAATTAATTATTAAGAAAAAAATTTTAAAAAAAACAATGGACGGATAGAATGCTAGGACAATTGGTGGAAGCAAACCTATACAGATAAGATCTCACACAGAAGTATACACATACACATTCACAAAAAGAGGAAAAGGGGAAAAAAATCATAGATCTTGCTCTAGAAGTCCACCTCCTTAATTTGGGATGATTTGCTGTCTATTCATGTATTCCACAGATGCAGGGTACAACAAGTTGATTGTGGAGCTTTAATCCGCTGTTTCTGAGGCTGCTGGGAGAGATTTCCCTTTTTCTTCTTTGTTCTCACAGCTCACAGGGGCTCAGCTTTCGATTTGGCCCCGTCTCTACGTGTAGGTCGCTGGAGGGCGTCTGTTTTTTGCTCAGACAGGACGGGGTTAAAGGAGCCGCTGACTCGGGGGCTCTGGCGCACTCAGGCCGGGGGCAGGGAGGGGCACGGAGTGCGGGGCGGGCCTGCGGCGGCAGAAGTCGGCGTGACGTTGCAGCAGCCTGAGGCCCGCCGTGTGTTCTCCCTGAGAAGTTGTCCCTGGATCCCGGGAACCTGGCAGTGGCGGGCTGCACAGGCTCCCCGGAAG
>NW_006788738.1:0-6487 GCF_000442215.2 Lipotes vexillifer | reverse complement strand
GCCGTGGCGCACTAACCCCTTCGGGCTCTGTTGAAGCCGCCAACCCCAGTCCTCTCCCTGAGCTCCGACCGAAACCGAAACAGAGCCTCAGCTCACAGCCCCTCCCGCCTCGGCGGGTGAGCACACAAGCCTCTCGGGCTGGTGAGTGCCGGTCGGCACCGATCCTCTGTGCGGGAATCTCTCCGCTTTGCCCTCTTACCCCTGTTGCTGAGCTCTCCTCCGCGGCTCCGAATCTCCCCGCTCCGCCTCATGCAATCTCTGCCCGCGAAGGGGCTTCCTAGTGTGTGGAGACCTTTCCTCCTTCACAGCTCCCTCCCACTGGTGCAGGTGCCGTCCCTATTCTTTTGTCTCTAATTTTTATTTTTTTTCTTTTGCCCTACCCAGGTACGTGGGGAGTTTCTTGCCTTTTGGGAGGTCTGAGGTCTTCTGCCAGCATTCAGTAGGTGTTCTGTAGGAGCTGTTCCACATGTAGATGTATTTCTGGTGTATTTGTGGGGAGGAAGGTGATCTCCGCGTCTTACTCCTCCGCCATCTTTCCACCAGTTGACTAATTGTTATTTATAAAATGAATATAAAAATTTCCAAGTGTTTCAGTTTTGTTGACGTTATTTTCTCTTCCTTTGACCTCCTTAAATAACTTGCGATATGGTCATTAAGGTAAAAAGGTATATGTAATTATATTGAAATTATAAAGTTTTCTTAAACCAACTTATCAAAGTCAAGAGTAGCACTATAGGGCTTCCCTGGTGGCACAGTGGTTGAGAGTCCGCCTGCCGATGCATGGGACACGGGTTCGTGCCCCGGTCCGGAAAGAGCCCACATGCCGCGGAGCGGCTGGGCCGCTGAGCCTGCGTGTCCGGAGCCTGTGCTCCGCAACGGGAGAGGCCACAACAGTGAGAGGCCCGCGTACCACAAAAAAAAAATAATAATAAAGAATCGCACTATACAAATGTACCTGTCTTTATGGAATATAACTTTTCTCCACTCCTCATCCCACTCCTGCTTAATGCTGTGCTCAGTAATTTAACTTGGAGATAAACTCCAATAATTTTTTCTTTGTTATCACTACTTGTTTGGAAAAAAAAATGTTCTAAAGAACATTCTTGAGGTTTTTTAAACGCCAGAATGGAGTATACTCTCGGTTCAGATACATCTGAGAATGTCTTTGCATATTTTTCTTACAGGAATTATAACGTGGCTGGGTATAGAATACAGAACATATTACTGTTAAAGTTTTGTTGATGTTACTTCACTTTTTTTTTTTAGTGATGTATAGTTGACTAACAATGTTGTGTTAGTTTCAGGTGTAGAGCAAAGTGATTCAGTTATACATACATGCATATCTATTTTTTTCAGATTCTTTCCTTTATAGGTTTTACAAAATACTGAATATAATTCCCTGTGCTATACAGTAGATCCATGTTGGTTATCTATTTCATATATAATAGTGTGTGTATGTTAATCCCAAACTCCTAACTTATCCCGCCACCCCTTTCCTCTTTTGTTAACCACAACTTTGTTTTCTATGTCTGTGGGTCTATTTTTATTTTGTAAATAAGTTCAGTTGTATCATTTTAAAATTGTATTTATTATGCACCAAAAATTGGAAGCCAACCTGATATTTTCTATATCTTGTGACTAACCATTTTGTGGTTGTTGAGTGTGGAAGAGACATTTAGCTTCACAATTTAAACATTTAATTAGGTTAATGCAAAGTGATGTTCTGTTTCTTTAATTTTTTCCTTAATATAATAAACAAGTTTATTAATATATATCTCAAGTCTTTTCTTTGAAGATGAGACCAGTGAAATTTATTTATATTTTTATATTTAATGATTTAACTTATGTGTACTCTTTTTTATTTTTAAACATTCTTATTATTACTGGAATGAAAATGTTTTATTGAGGTATCGACTGGATATTTTAAAATGCACAGCTTGAGAATGAGGAGGAGATTCAAGAAGGTAGAGGAGTAAGAAGTGGAGATCACCTTCCTCCCCACAAATACATCAGAAATACATCTACATGTGGAACAACTCCTACAGAACACCTACCGAACACTGGCAGAAGAACACAGGCCTACCAAAATGCAAGAAACTCCCACGTACCTGGGTAGGGCAAAAGAGAAAAGAAAAAACAGAGACAAAAGAATAGGGACGGGACCTGCACCAGTGGGAGGGAGCTGTGAAGGAGGAAAGGCTTCCACACACTAGGAAGCCCCTTCGCGGGCGGAGACTGCGGGAGGCGGAGGGGGGAGCTTCGGGGCCACGGAGGAGAGCGCAGCAACAGGGGCGCGGAGGGCAAAGCGGAGAGATTCCCGCACAGAGGATCGGCGCCGACCAGCACTCACCAGCCCGAGAGGCTCGTGTGCTCACCCGCCGGGGCGAGCGGGGCTGCGAGCTGAGGCTTTGGCTTCGGTCAGATCCCAGGGAGAGGACTGGTGTTGGCGGCGTGAACACAGCCTTCAGGCCCCCTTCAGGGGGCTAGTGCACCACGGCTAGCCGGGAGGGAGTCCAGGGAAAAGTCTGGACCTGCCGAAGAGACAAGAGACTTTTTCTTGCCTCTTTGTTTCCTGGTGCGAGGGGAGAGGGGATACAGAGCGCCACTTAAAGGAGCTCCAGAGACGGGCGCGAGCTGCGGCTAAAAGCGCAGATCCCAGAGACGGGCATGAGATGCTAAGGCTGCTGCTGCCGCCACTAAGAAGCCTGTGTGCGAGTACAGGTCATCATCCACACCTCCCCTCCTGGGAGCCTGTGCAGCCCGCCACTGCCAGGGTCCTGTGATCCAGGGACAGCTTCCCCAGGAAAACATGCGGCACACCTCAGGCTGTTGCAACGTCACACTGGCCTCTCCCGCTGCAGGCTCATCCCGCATCCATACCCTTCCCTCCCCCCGCCAGAGTGAGCCAGAGCCCCCGAATCAGCTGCTCCTTTAACCCCATACTGTCTGAGCAAAGAACAGACACCCTCCGGCGACCTACACGCAGAGGCGGGGCCGAATCCAAAAGCTGAACCCCGGGAACGGTGGGAACAAAGAAGAGAAAGGGAAATTTCTCCCAGCAGCCTTAGGAGCAGGAGCAGCGGATTAAATCTCCATGATCAACTTGATGTACCGTGCATCTCTGGAATACCTGAATAGACAACAAATCATCCCAAATTGAGGTGGTGGACTTTGGGAGCAACGATATATGTATATTTCTCCCTTTTTCTCTTTTTGTGAGTGTGTATGTGTATGCTTCTGTGTGTGATTTTGTCTGTATAGCTTTGCTTTTACCATTTGACCTAGGGTTCTGTCTCTCCTTCTTTTTTTTAGTATAGTATATAGCGCTTGTTATCATTGGTGGATTTGTTTTTTGGTTTGGTTTCTCTGTTCTTTCTTTCTTTCTTTTTCTTTTTTATTAATTAAAAATCTTTTTAATTTTTAATAATTATTTTAATAAATTTCCTTCCTTGCATTCTTTCTTTCTTTCTTTCTTTATTACTTTCTTTCTTTCTTTCTTTCTTTCTTTCTTTCTTTCTTTCTTTCTTTCTTTCTTTCTTCTTTCTCTCTCTTTTCCCCCCTTTTATTGTGAGCCATGTGGATGATAGGGTCTTGATGCTCCAGCTGGGCATCAGGCCTGTGTCTCTGAGGTGGGAGAGCCGAGTTCAGGACACTGGTCCACCAGAGACCTCCCAGCTCACCGTAATATCAAACAGCGAAAATCTCCCAGAGATCTCCATCTCATGCCAGAACCAGCTCCCCTCAACCACCAGCAAGCTACAGTGCTGAACACCCTATGCCAGAAAACTAGCAAGACAGGACCACAACTACACTCATTAGCAGAGAGGCTGCCTAAAATCATAATAAGATCACAGACACCCTAAAACACACCACTGGACACGGGCCTGCCCACTAGAAAGACAAGATCCAGGCTCATCACCAGAACACAGGTACTAGTACACTCCACCAGGAAGCCTACACAACCCACTGAACCAACCTTAGCCACTGGGGGAAGACACCAAAAACAACGGGAAATATGAACCTGCAGTCTGTGAAAGGAGATCCCAAACACAGTAAGTTAAGCAAAATGAGAAGAGAGAGAAATACACAGCAGTTGAAGGAGCAAGGTAAAAACCCAGCAGAACAAACAAATGAAGAGGAAATAGTCAGTCTACCTGAAAGAGAATTCACAGTAATGATAGTAAAGATGATCCCAAATCTTGGAAATAGAATGGAGAAAACGTAAGAAACCATTAACAAGGACCTAGAAGAACTAAAGAGCAAACAAACAATGAAGAACAACACAAAAAATGAAATTAAAGATTCTGTAGAAAGAATCAATAGCAAAATAACTGAGGCAGAAGGATACATAAGTGACCTGGAAGGTAAAAGAGTGGAAATAACTACTGCAGAGCAGAATAAAGAAAAAGAATAAAAACAATTGAGGACAGTCTCAGAGACCGCTGGGACAACATTAAATGCAGCAACATTCGAATTATAGAGGTTCCAGAAGAAGAAAAGAAAAAGAAAGGTACTGAGAAAATATTTGAAGAGATTATAGATGAATACTTCCCTAATATGGGAAAGGAAATATTTAATCAAGTAAACGAAGCACAGAGAGTCCCACACAGGATAAATCCAAGGAGAAACACACAAAGACACATATTAAACAAACTATCAAAAATTAAATACAAAGAAAAAATATTAAAAGTAACAAGGGAAAAACAACAAATATCATACAAGGGAATCCCCATAAGGTTAAGAGCTGATCTTTCAGCAGAAACTCTGTAAGCCAGAAGGGAGTGGCAGGACATATTTAAAGTGATGAAAGGGAAAAATCTACAACCAAGATTACTCTACCCAGCAAGGATCTCATTCAGATTTGACAGAGAAATTAAAACCTTTACAGACAAGCAAAAGCTAAGAGAATTCAGCACCAACAAACCAGCTTTACAACAAATGCTAAAGGAACTTCTCTAGGCAGGAAACACAAGAGAAGGACAAGACCTACAATAACAAGCCCAAAACAATTAAGAAAATGATAATAGGAACATACATATTGATAATTACCTTAAATGTAAATGGGTTAAATGCTCCAACCAAAAGACATAGACTGGCTAAATGTATACAAAAACAAGACCCATATATATGCTGTCTACAAGAGACACTTCAGACCTAGGGATACATACAGACTGAAAGTAAGGGGATGGAAAAAGATTTTTCATGCAAATGGAAATCAAAAGAAAGCTGGAGTAGCAATTCTCATATCAGACAACATAGACTTTAAAACAAAGACTATTACAAGAGACACAGAAGGACACTACATAATGATCAAGGGATCAATCCAAGAAGAAGATGTAACAATTGTAAATATTTACATACCCAACATAGGGGCACCTCAATACATAAGGCAAATACTACCAGCCATAAAAGGGGAAATCGACAGTAATACAATCATAGTAGGGGTCATTACCACCCCACTTTCACCAATGCACAGATCATCCAAAATGAAAATAAATAAGGAAACACAACTTTAAATGATACATTAAAAAAGCTGGACTTCATTGATATTTATAGGACATTCCATCCCAAAACAACAGAATACACTTTCTTCTCAAGTGCTCATGGAACGTTCTCCAGGATAGATCATATCTTGCATCACAAATCAAGGCTTGGTAAATTTTAAAAAGCTGAAATCATATCCAATATCTTTTCCGACCACAATGCTATGAGACTAGATATCAATTACAGGAAAAATCTGTTAAAAAATACAAACACATGGAGGCTAAACAATACAATACTTAATAACCAAGACACCACTGAAGAAATCAAAGAGGAAGTCAAAAAATACCTAGAAACAAATGACAATGAAAACATGATGACCCAAAACCTATGGGATGCAACAAAAGCAGTTCGAAGAGGGAAGTTTAGAGCAATACAATCCTACCTCAAGAAACAAGAAACATCTCAAATAAACAACCTAAAATTACAACTAAAGCAATTAGAGAAAGAAGAACAAAAAAATCCCAAAGTTAGCAGAAGGAAAGAAATCATAAAATCAGATCAGAAATAAATGAAAAGGAAATGAAGGAAATGATAGCAAAGATAAATAAAACTAAAAGGTGGTTCTTTGAGGAGATAAACAAAATTGATAAAACATTAGCCAGAGTCATCAAGAAATAAAGGGAGAAGACTCAAATCAATAGAATTAGAAATTAAAAAGGAGAAGTAAAAGCTGACACTGCAGAAATACAAAGGATCATGAGAGATAACTACAAGCAACTATATGCCAATAAAATGGACAACCTGGAAAGAATGGACATATTTTTAGAAAAGCACACCCTTCTGAGACTGAACCAGGTAGAAATAGAAAACATAAGCAGACCAATGAAAAGCACTGAAATTGACATTTAACATGTTCCAACAAACAAAAGCCCAGGACCACATGGCTTCACAGGTGAATTCTATCAAACATTTAGGGAAGAGCTAACACCTATCCTTCTCAAAC
>NW_006788737.1:0-201 GCF_000442215.2 Lipotes vexillifer | reverse complement strand
CTCGGGAATCTTTTCACTCAAGCGACTGTATGACTCGCTGTCTTCCACTCATCGGATCTCTGCCTGGGTGCCCTGTGTTATGTTTCCATATAACCCTCATCAATCCCCGACATTGTGGGTTTATTTGTCTGTTTCCTCTCTCCCCTCTTGGAACAGAAGCTCTGTGGATCCGTACCTGTGTGGGCCGCTGTTTTCTCTGCT
>NW_006788736.1:0-467 GCF_000442215.2 Lipotes vexillifer | reverse complement strand
ACCACACCTCCTTCCCAGGCTATTGTTTTCTGTTCTGCCCCTGTTTTCCCTTTCCATTCTGCCTCTCTTTTCCCCAGCCCCCCATTTACGGCTTAGGCTGGCCTCGGTGCTTCAACAGACAGCAGCTCTGACACCAAACCTAAGGACACAACACCTCCTTCCCAGGCTGTCATTTTCCAGTCTGCCCCGTCTCCAAGTAGAACCACTACCCATTTCACACGGCTGTTCCTAGTTCTGGGAACACACCACTCACTGTTAGCAATGCCTCAGCCCATGCTGCGACTCATTTACCTGCAACGCTGGCCAACAGATAGACCAACACTTCAAAGTTATGACAGAAAGTTGAGTAAGTTATACACTTGGAATTGCATTTATTATTATTAACAAGCACAATTGTAGTGCTTAGTGCTTAGCAAATATTAACTCACTTAATCCTCATAATGGCAACCCTATATGTAGGTAATATT
>NW_006788734.1:0-281 GCF_000442215.2 Lipotes vexillifer | reverse complement strand
TCCATCTGGCCACCTACGCGCCAGGCCAGCTCCGGAACCTCTCTTACAGCTCTTTAATTTCCGTCAGACTGAGGGACTGTGAACGGAGAGCGACTTCCGCCTCGTCCGGCTGCAAACCCCAGAGCCGCAGCTTCTCGCCGGGGTGGGGAGAGACCAACTGCCGTAAACGCGCATGCGCGCGCCGGCCGGTTTGGGCGGAGGGTTCAAAGTCTGCGGCGGGGGAGAGCTGGTGTCCGGCGCATGCGCACTGACAACTTGGTCCAGCTGCTGGGCTGTGCGCA
>NW_006788733.1:0-2858 GCF_000442215.2 Lipotes vexillifer | reverse complement strand
TATATATATATATATATATATGTACAGTTATATTTGTGTTTCCTCAAATTGTTCAGAAGGATCATTTTAAACATAAGGATACTGTAGGCAGCCTTTTTAATGTAGCTTATAAAAACAGGTGTTTCTTAACTTCTTTCATAACCTGTTAGAACTTACTATCATTCCAAACTACTTTATTGGGCAAGTGTAGATTATCGCTCTAGGTTTCATATGATGTGTCTATCATTTCTTCCACTTAGCTTCTTTTGGTGAGCCATTTCTTGGGATGAGGGAATGCGAAAGTCTTTAAAAATTACTTAGTTTGGAAATGGCTCATTATGGGTTTCAGTATTTTACAAAATGGCTCCTAATTGAGACCTGATAGGATATGTGTGTTTTAGTAGCTGAAAAAGACTAGAAACCAGCATTTAGTAGAAAGACCATTGAACATCAGAAGACTCAAATCCTAGGCTCTATTCTATTATTAGAATAGATACTTAATAACTCTGTGATGCAGGGCTTCTCCTTCTAATCTCTCTCATGTTCCTTCGACCTAAAATGGATTTCAAAACACCTGCCAGGTCTAACTCTGAAATTTATTCTCAAGAGCAAGTGAGATGTAATAATGGGGGTTTATAAATAGAAAAGTTAATACTCTGATTTCACTTCTGGATTTGGTTTATGTTGGGACTCTGAAAGTCACACAAATATACCCCAAAAGATAAGAATATTTGTTGTCACCAACTACTTATCTTTCATTGATCGGAAGTCCTCATGTATTCTACAAGTATGTTGAATTGTTTGAATACTGTACTGTTCCTTCTGTACTCAAAATAAGTATCACCAGAAAATCTCTGCAACTTCAAAGATTTATATACTTTATATGGTGTTTAAAATTTTTCATGCATTTTAATAAAAACTGAGTCATTTTTAAAATATGAGGTTTTGGTATAAATCGACACATCAACTTGGAAGGCATAGTTTTAATGCAGCTGCTGTACATTTTCTTCACAGCTTACTTGTAATGTCATTAGTCACTGTTAGGTCTATTAGTCAGAAGTTTCAAATCTGTAATGTGGTTGTCATACTTAGTAATTATTTTTTAAAATGCTGAGGTACAATTTAGTGTGTTGAAATTCAGCTTTATTCACAGATTTCCCCTTCTGTTCTTTTGCAAAAATCAATTTGTATAATGTCAAAATAACAGTGCTTCTCTACACTCTAAGCATTTTAGATGTGTCATCATATTAATTTTTTGCCCTTTACTACTTCCATTAATTAATTCTGCCCTTTAACTTTTGATGATCAATGTGGACTAAATTGTAATTGCAACATTTCTATGAAATAATGCCAAATTAAGGCTTATAGTGGCATGCTGTGAGTTAGTGAGGGATTTTTTTAACATTTTTGAGCTTGGTATGTTGGTATAAAACCAGATAGACTGAGAATCAACTTTAGAAAAATTTTAATTAAAAAATTTTTTAATTAAAAATTTTTTTTATTGAAGTCTAGTTGATGTTCAAATTTATACGTTACAGGTGTACAACAAAGTGATTCACAATTTCTAAAGGTTATATTCAACAAATAGTTATTATAAAATATTGTCTATATTCACCACGCTGTACAATATACCCTTGTAGTTTATTTTATACATAATAGTTTGTACCCCTTAATCTCCTACCATTATATTGCCCCTCCCCCATCCCTCTCCCCAGTGGTAACCACTAGTTTGTTCTCTATATCTGTGAGTCTGCTTCTTTTCTGACTGAGAAACAACTTTTGATTTATGTTTTAATTCTAGGTGTGAAGAATTTTGAATATTATATTATGGTTAAGATTTCCTTGCAGTGTCTGCTAAATATTGGTGGTTTGGAGACGTGTAGCTTTACATGATCACTATCCCATTAGAGCGTTAAAATGTGCAACGGGGAAATGAAATAATTAAACATCTCATGAATGTTTATATTAATTCTCACATGGATTGAAATATTGACTTTAATCTAGATTACCCAATATGGTTGATTGTTTATTTATTAAGTGAACGCATAATCATTACTTATTCCACACCAGATAATGTATGAGGAGATGAGGGTAAAGTGATGAATAAAATTTAGTTTCTTCTCCAAAAGAACACAGAGTCTGGTGGAGGAGACGAACACATGGTCATATGTGTACAATAAAGTTAGGTGCCACATTGGAGGTATGCACTGGGTACTATGGAAGCACAAAGGAAAGTCACTTGGATCTTCAGGCTTAGGAAAGATATGCCACCCAAGCTCTCTCTTCAAAAACTGTTTTAAAAGTTATAAATGGAATACATGGACATGTAACAACAATTTAATAATTTAGAACAGTTTGTGATCAAAGTCACAGAACCATTTCTATTCAACAGTTATTTGGCTTCCTAAAGGCAAGCTCTTTTAAATATTTTTGAATGCATCTCCTTTGGTGGTTCCTCCAGAATACTAAATTATATGATTATACATTCTCTGTGTGTTTTAGGGTTATTTATCATTTTGTTACTTCTGCAGGTTACTTTTGTGATAACAAATAATACCCTGATACACTATTAAGAATTGATATTATCACCTCTACTGTTTTGTTCATCACTTCATCATTTTTACCTTCATCACTCTCCACCGTTTACCAGCTACCTTTTTATTTTGTTAAGATCGAAGAAGAATAGACATATGTATAACTAAATCACTCTGCTGTACACCTGAAGCTAACACAATGTTGTAAGTCAGCTATGTTCCAATATAAAATAAAATTTTAAAAAATGTGGCAGACAGCATTTTTATTTTATTTATTTATTATATTTTTTGCAGTACGCGGGCCTCTCACTGCTGTGGCCTCTCCCGTTGCGGAGCACAGGCTCC
>NW_006788732.1:0-200 GCF_000442215.2 Lipotes vexillifer | reverse complement strand
CTGTGTTGGGTATTCATTGCTGCATGCGGGCTTTCTCTAGTTGTAGTGAGTGAGGACTACAATCTGTTGCGGTGTGTAGGCTTCTCATTGTGGTGGCTCCTCTTTGGTGCGGAGTCCGGGCTCTAGTCACGTGGGTTTCAGTAGTTGTGGCACACAGGCTTCGTTGCTCCGCGGCATGTGGGATCTTCCCAGACCAGGGC
>NW_006788731.1:0-362 GCF_000442215.2 Lipotes vexillifer | reverse complement strand
GGTGTTTCTGTAAGGATGCTTTTGCACGAGAGTATTATTTACATCACTGGCCTGAGTAAAGGCAGTTGCCTTCTATAGGGGGGGAATTCCTCTTCCAATTGACTGACCGCCTCATTAGAACAAGGCTGACCGTCACCGAGGTAAAAGACAATTAACCTTTTGGATGGGCTTCCAGCAGCCTTTCAGCTCTGCAGATTTTGAGTTTGCCGAACTTTGTAATCTCTCTATCTCTCTCAATCTCTTTCTCTCTCTCGCTCTCTCTCTCTGTCTCTCTCTCTCTCACTGTCTCTCACTTTCTGTAACATATTTCTGTATATATATATATATATATATATATATATATATATATATATATATACATT
>NW_006788730.1:0-410 GCF_000442215.2 Lipotes vexillifer | reverse complement strand
CATTTGCATGGAATATCTTTTGCCATCCCCTCACTTTCAGTCTGTATGTGTCCCTAGGTCTGAGGTTGGTCTCTTGTAGACAGCATGTATACAGGTCTTGTTTTTGTATCCATTCAACGAGTCTATGTCTTTTGGTTGGAGCATTTATTCCATTTACATTTAAGGTAATTATCAATATATATGTTCCTATTACCATTTTCTTAATTGTTCTGGGTTTGTTATTGTAGCCTTTTTCCTTCTCTTGTGTTTCCTGCCTAGAGCAGTTCTTTTAACATTTGTTGTACAGCTGGTTTGGTGGTGCTGAATTCCCGTAGCTTTTGCTTGTCTGTTAAGTTTTTAATTTCTCCGTCAAATCTGAATGACATCCTTGCTGGGTAGAGTAATCTTGGTTGCAGGTTTTTCTCCTTCAT
>NW_006788728.1:0-282 GCF_000442215.2 Lipotes vexillifer | reverse complement strand
AGTGTTAGCATATGGGTTAGGTTTAGGACACGATTTAGGGTAAGTCTAAGCATAAGGGTTGGGTTAGGGTTAGGGTTAGGTGATGGGGACTGTTTAGGGTCCAGGTTAAGGTACAACCAGAGTTTTGGGTTAGTGTAAGTATTAGGGCACATGTTAGTGTTAGCGTATCGGTTAGGATTATGGCACGGGTTAGGGTAAGGCTAAGGGTAAGTTTTAGGATTACGGTTAGGATTAGGGTTAGGGTTAGGGAACGGGGGCGGTTTAGGATATAGATTAGTGTAT
>NW_006788727.1:0-213 GCF_000442215.2 Lipotes vexillifer | reverse complement strand
AAAGCTTTTTCTGCATCTATTGAGATGATCATATGGTTTTTATTCTTCAGTTTGTTATTATGGCATATGACATTGATTGATTTGCATATATTGAAGAATTTTTGCATCCCTGGGTTAAATCCCACTTGATCATGGTGCATGATTCTTTAGTGTATTGTTCAATTCTCTTTGCTAGTATTTTCTTGAACATTTTTGCATCTATATTCATCAGTG
>NW_006788726.1:0-264 GCF_000442215.2 Lipotes vexillifer | reverse complement strand
AATAACCTAGCCGATATCAAAGGAGACCAGGGGAACATTGAAGAGGCAGTTCGCTTGTATCATTAAACATTAGAAGTCTTCCCAGAGTTTGCTGTTGCCCATTCAAATTTAACAAGTGTATTGCAGCAGCAGGGAAAACTGCAGGAAGCTCTGCTGCATTATAAGGAGGCTATTCGAATCAGTCCTACCTTTGCTGATGCCTACTGTGATATGGGAAACACTCTAAAGGAGATGCAGGATGTTCAGGGAGCCTTGCAGTGTTAT
>NW_006788725.1:0-2405 GCF_000442215.2 Lipotes vexillifer | reverse complement strand
TTTTTTTTTGCGGTACGCGGGCCTCTCACTGCCGTGGCCTCTCCCGCCGCGGAGCACAGGCTCGGGACGCGCAGGCTCAGTGGCCATGGCTCACGGGTCCAGCCGCTCCGTGGCACGTGGGATCTTCCCGGACCGGGGCACAAACCCGTATCCCCTGCATGGGCAGGCGGACTCTCAACCACTGCGCCACCAGGGAAGCCCAAGCCTTACTGGTTTTTTTCACCTACTTTATTTCTCCATCCTAACAGTGGACAGGACAGGCAGTATCGTTCTCATTTATGAAGGAGGACGCAAGTTGAAATGGGCCCAGCTGCCCAGCTCAGAAGGTGCTGCTCATAGCTAGTGCCCTTTCTGCTGGGACAGCGGGGACAGCTGGTCACCCACTTGGACTGATCGCCCCTGTCCACTCTAAATCTTGTCTGTGTTGGAGATTTGCTTCCGAATCTTAGCTTGGTACTGGAAACGAAGACGCTATTAGACCACTTTATTGCTCTCCATGAAAATACCTTAGAAGTGAAATCACATCTTGTTGCTCCAGAACGGAAATTTAATGAGACCTCTCCATACCAGCTTGCGGAGCCCAGGAGACCAAGTTTCACAGGGATTGCCACAGGCCGAGAAAAGTCAACGCGTGCTTGCAAGTTTTTTTGTCCTTTACTGTGAATTGATTCCTTTGATGACTTTTCCTCCTAAAGTGAGGGAAGTAGTGATAAAAAAATAAAACTAACGTTAAATAAATGCTCCTTTCCCCTCTTCCCAGTTCTCTTCCTAGATGGGGCTCGTGGATAAACAAAGAATGATTCTTACATGTTCTGACATTTGTTAAATGAAAAGTCTTATGAGCTCGTATAGTTTTTTCTCTGGTGAGTTTGAGACTTAGAAACCACCATCCCAGGAAGAAGCATGAGGGCTCATTGCCAGTTCACATTAGGCAGCTAAAAGCTTTCAAACAGAATGTATTGCTACTAAAAATACTTGGACTTTGGGAAAATATGTTTAAATTTGACCTCCTTGACACTCTGCACATTCCAGTTTTTTGCTCTGGGTTCGTCAGCAGCTGTAAAGAGGAAAGTTCAGAACTGTCTCCACGGGCACTCTTACTCCATCTATGGAAGAGCCTTCCCATTGTAAAAACAGATACCTAATGAGTTATTTATATTCTGCGCCACTCTGAGCAGCAAAGTTATGCTTTCTCCGAAGCGTTTTGACATGTTAGTTTTTGGTATATGATACTGAGGAACTCGCTTCCCGGTTACCCCTGCATTCTGTGTTCAGTGGTAGCAGATGATGAAGGGCCGAGAGGGAGGCTTCAGACAGTGAATCAGTGGGTCAGAGAACAGTGAGTGTGGGCGGAGGGTCAGGGCAGGTGGAGCCCAAGAGGCTCTCCTTATGCAAGGGCCCTCCCATGACCTATCTGGAGGTGTTTGCGGGGAGCAGTAACCTTCAGGTCAGGGTGGCCCAGTTCACCAAACAGCCCATGTGAAATAAATTGCCTTCGTGAGACCTATTTAGAATAGAGTTCCATTGACTTAAAGAACCTGTCACGCTTGGCCTTCTCATAGCTTTGCCTTTATTTTAATGATTTGCAGAAGTTAGAAATAAGGACAATTTTTTTTACTTGATTATTTTCCTGATTGTTATGGACTTTTCAGTTGTTTAAAACTACGCAATTTTTGGAAATTCTGACTTGGAGTCTGTTACTTGTTTTGAGGGCCAGGTGACTGAGAGCGGGGCACTGAAAAGCTCCTAATCGGAGGCAGCCCTCTCTCAGGCCAGGGGTCTGTCTGAACCCCTGCTCCCAGCGGCCACCCTCCCGGCAGCCTGCACCCGTCCCCTGTGAGGCACAGGGAGGTGGTGACCGGTCTTCCTCACCAGCCAGTGCACTTGCTCGGCTGATGGTGGCTTCACTCTCCTGTCATCACTAAGGCAGACTGTGGTCCGAGGTCTGTGCTAGTTCTGGGCGCGTGGAAAGCGGCAGCTCTCAGCCCATTGTGGGCAAAGGCCAAGCAAACAGGCTGTCGCACGCACTTGACCTGTGAATCGTGGGACCTGGGGCCAGGTTCCCGACAACGCTGGCTCGGCGTGCATCTGGCCAGCCTCGAGGGTGCCGCCAGAGCCTGCACTGTTGTTAAAGTGTTGTGCTGTTTTCTCAGCCATGATTGTCTAGATGGAGTGAGAAGAAAAACGAAATCATATTTTGAGGAGGGGGTTGCTTTTCTCTAAAGTGTTGATGTGGTCATGGAGGGAAACATTCCCTTTCCTTAAAAAAAAAAACAAAACAAAACTTCCATCTGTAGTAAGGGCTTGCTGACTCAGGGCAGTTACGAGTTGAATTCTGTGTGTCCTCTGCTGCTGTAAATTGCATGAGTGCAGCTGCGTGAGAAACAGCCTGCCCTCGCCTCCAG
>NW_006788724.1:0-1291 GCF_000442215.2 Lipotes vexillifer | reverse complement strand
ATTTCTTTTATTGTGGTAAAGTATGCGTAACACAAATCATTTTAACGACTTTGAAACAGCATTAATTACATTCCCAATTTTGTGTGACCACCACCGCTATCTATTCCCAAAACTTTTTCATCACCCTAAACAGAAACTGTGTACCCAACAGTCACTCCCCATTTCCCTCACAGCTTCCCCCTCCGGCACCCCTGGTAACCTCCAATCTACTTTCT
The DNA here is from genome assembly GCF_000442215.2 of Lipotes vexillifer. Classification (NCBI taxonomy): domain Eukaryota; kingdom Metazoa; phylum Chordata; class Mammalia; order Artiodactyla; family Lipotidae; genus Lipotes; species Lipotes vexillifer. The sequence continues at coordinate 1,076 of NW_006788724.1, read as the reverse complement.
GTCTCCGTGAAGTTGCCTATTCTAGATTTTTCATGTAAGTGGACTCATACAATATTTGACCTTTTGCGTCTGGCTTGTTTCCCTTAGCATACTGTTTTCAAGGTTCACCCATTGTCATAGCATGTATTAAAACTGTTTTCCTTTACATGGGTGAATTATATTCCAGCCATAAATAATATTCTGGTAGGTACAGTCTGTTTATCCATTCATCTGTTGATGGACCCTTGGGCTTTTTCCACCTTTTGGCTATTGCGAATAATGCTGCAATGAAGAATGATGCACAAGAATCTGTTTGAGTCTCTGTTTTCAGTTATTTCAATTATTATTTCAATTATTCAATGCCTACGGAGAAGAACCGCTGGGTCATGTGGTAATTCTGTATTTACCTTTTTGAGAAACTGCCAAACTATTTTTCACAGCATCTGCACCATTTTACATTCATACCCACAACATACAACTGTTTCAATCTACCCACATCCTTGCTTGTTATTTTCTGCTTTTTGATTATCACCATCGTAGCAGGTTGGAAGCAGTATCTTGTTATGATTCTGACTTGCATTTCCCAAATAACTAAAGATGTTTAGCATATTTTCATGCACTAATTGGCCATTTGTATATCTTTTTTGGAAAAATGTCTATTCAAGTCCTTTGTCCATTTTTTAACTGGGTTGTCTTTTGGTTGTGAAGTTGTAGGTGTTTTTATATTCTGGATAATAAACACTTATCGTATGTATGATTTGCAAATATTTTCTGCCATTCTGTAGGTTGTCTTTTCACTTTCTTAATTTGCAAAAACAGTTGCTTTGTTGTAGATCAAGCAAAGACTCCAAGTAGAACTGATGAGCTGGGAAGGCTGGCACAGGAGTTTGGGAGCATAGGTGCTGCTGACCTGTACAGATTCTGGGTGGAAACAGGGCCCCGCATGGAAGACAAGGAAGCTGATGTAGGAAATGGGAACTAAATAAGTAAACTGGTTATTTTTTCAAAATTCAAGAGACGGACTCAGTAATGGATTGGATGACAGAGACGTGACTAGTTGTCCAGCTTGATCAGTCCAATAGCAGGTGATGCCATCT
>NW_006788723.1:887949-924545 GCF_000442215.2 Lipotes vexillifer | reverse complement strand
AAAAAAAAAAAAAAAAAAAAAAAAGATAAAAAAGAAGTGGATTTATTTAGAGAGAAACACACTCCACAGAGTGCGGGCCATCTCAGAAGGTGAGAGCGGCCTCCTGCAGTCATTTTAATGAAGGATTTTAAGTGGGAAAGTAATATCTACATTTTAGAAAGATCCTGCAGGTGGTCTCCTGGAGAATAAAGTTGACTGGGTAAGACAGGAAGTAGAAGAGCCCGCTAGAAGGCTGTTTCAGCCAACTAGGTACCGGTTGGGATTGAGACCTTTAAAGACCATCACCATCATCCCCCACATGCAATTCAAAATTTAAGCAAAGCTAACCATAAAATAAGAATAATAGAACCCAAGTTCTGATTTTTCTTAAGATGATTGTTTAGATGCACTGAAAAAATTATGTCAAATATCAAAATATTTTAAGACTTCTATTGCCTCTTCTCTTTGGTGCCCTGGTCTGCTGGTGCCCTAAAGCTTGTGCATCGCTGTATCTTGTGGGATCCAGCCTGCCCAGTACAGGGGGTGGTCAGGATGATGGGTAAAAAGACTGGGGTGGTTTGAAGTGGGAGAATCAACAGGACTGAGTGATGGATGAGGGGAAGAGAGAAGCCAGGGACTGCGCCGAGACTTCTGACTTGAGTGGCAGGATCGTGCCCTGCCTTTGGATTTCTACTGCTCATCATTGCTGACATTTGGCCATGGCCCCTCCCAGGCAGGCACCCTTCCAGCATCTGTTCCCTCTGCAGAGTGCCTCCATCCTTTGCACTTAGTCCAGGCTCCAACGGGTATTTTAAAATGCCCTCATCCGAGGGCCCCCAATAAATCCCTCACAGACTTTAAAATCCTCAGGACCAGATTCAGTCTCTTGACATAACCACCGTTTCAGCACAGCTCTGTCATGAGACTCCTGACACAACCTTGGCTCAGATAGGGCTCAGCAGGGGCCCCCATTCCTTTCACCCATCTCTCATCCTCCCCTTGTAGGTGGCTCCTCTGTGCAAAGGTAACCTGGTCCCCTTACTTACTCTGGAACTGTGGCTCAGTGATAAAAGGAGAAGATGCAGCCTGTGGAGACACAGCTTTATCCCGATGACATGCATCATGTCATCACCCACTGCCAGCCCCCAAATCTGTCTGGGAACAAAAGGCCCCAGGCAGCAGCTAAATATATCTCTGGGATTGTTTCTGAATATTCTGAAATATCCATAACTCAATTGGGAAGAGAATTCTCTCCATGATCCTGGGACTAGAGTTCATTATACTGTTTTCTTCGGGATTCTCAAAGCCCTAACTCTGAGAGAAACAAAAACAAGTGCAGAGTGCACACCAGCTAATATTCTCCATGAGGGCTTTAACTCCCTCTTCGTGTTCCTCCAGGCCTGGTGTCAGATACTGGCACCATAGTGCCATGTATTGTTTTCATCACCAATATTGGAGCACCCCCTTCTGCCTGGGGGTGTATTCTACAGTCAGTTGGTAATTATGTCACCATTTCAACCACTTGACACAAAGTGCCAGATTTCATTTTTTTCCAAGTCACCCTACTTCTGAACTCACAACTCCGGAAAAATCTCAGCTTTGGAATGCTGGACTAGACCATGCCAGGTGGATAGGCCAGTTTATTGTATCAGAGATGAGTTACTTTTACATACACAGTCACCAGAGAGAGGCCATGTTCCCCAGAAATCGGTGGAGGTAAACGTATACTTTTAGTCCTTAAGCCAAGAAAATCGCTGTCATAATCATAAATAGTCCAAATAGCGACAACAACAAAAGCACATGCTGAAGTATGCAGGGTGAAATGTGAAAGAGCTTCTTGAATTCTCCACCTCCTCCCCTATTTCATTTCCCTCCTCCTTGGCAGCAGTCGGGTACTGCGCATCCAGAACTTTTCCTGCACTTTGTAGATATCTTTCCTTATGTGTGCATAGATCGCCACTTAAATGAAGTGACTGTTATCATGAAGCTCTCAGAGATGTGCCCATTTCATAGATCCGTACATACCCCTTATCTTTACAATGATAAATAATTCATAAAATTCAAACTAAAGTAGTACAGGGCAGGGAGGAGGGTGAGTGTGGGCTGGGAATCAGAGCAGAAATCTTGATGCATAATTCAGAATCTTTCCATATTCAGTCTGTGATCTTTTTGCAGTTTTATACATTCGAATAATAATACCTGGTCTCTAAAGCTCATGCTCTGTTTGTGGGCTGCCCTATGAGATGAGATCCTTGTTATCTACTTTCACTCACCTCCTTGGGGAAATATTTTCAGCCTGAAATACCGGGTCAATTAGCAAGCACCATGGAACAGTATGTAATTCTCAGAACTGGCTCCAGAAGCCTCCTGGCTCCCTGGTGGGTGCCCCTTAAACTGCCTCACCAACACTGTGTAATCACTTCTTCAACCAGCCCCAGATTGTTCCCGCTCTGGGGAAGAAAGCGTCTCTAATTACATTTGCCTTTCTCTTCCTCAGTCGCCAAGGTCCTCTGTGCAGACGCCTGTGCTCAGCAGTTCCTGGAGCAGCAAAGGCGCAGCCAGACAGAAGGGCCCTTCCTCTCCTTTGAGAGAGCAGTGAATTTTGCTTTTCCAAGCCAGGTAGGCCTGCGTGATCTTTGACTTCATGACTCATGTTCTTTAATGGATTTACATTATTATTTACTATGTTACTCCCTTCACACAGAAGGCCAGTTTGGTATTAATGTGTTTTCTCTTCATGTAAAATCCAGAATGACTGCTTATACCTACATGATTTATGAATTTCCTGCCTCCCTAGAGGATATTCTATTTCTCATCAAGATGAATGTTTAGTTGATTTAAAAAAACAACTAAACTTTGATCCTGGTATACCTACGGGTATCGACCTATAAAGACATGTAAATACCCTTTATTACCATTTTCTTTCCCGAGAGCATTTAAAAATGTGGAGATGCTGTATTTTCTATGGGCTAACCTGCTCTTTACTGAAGACCTCAGGAATGGTTTTCTGTGAAGTAAGTTGAGGGAATGTCCTTTATGGAAGCTGGGTGGGGGGTTTTCCCTGTGTTTGCTCCTGGCTGGTTTGAGGCCAGCCTCCTATGAATTTTATTTTATTTTATTGAAAGTTTATTTTATTTTTTTGGCAGGCGGACTCTCAACCACTGCGCCACCAGGGAAGCCCTAACTTTATGATTATTTTTAAATTTATTTTTTATACAGCAGCTTCTTGTTAGTTATCTATTTTATACGTGTTAGTGTATACATGTCAATCCCAATCTTTCAGTTCATCCCCCCCCCCCCACCCCGCTTTCCCTCCTTGGTGTCCATACTCCCATGAATTTTAAATTGTTCATGACAACAGAAGAAGAAAAAATCTACAGCAGCTGAGACGGCAGATATAGTAGCCATGGAGATAAAAGCGCTGCTTTTTTCCCTCTGGGATGCAAAATTTGTGTTTAAATGTGAATGACATTTTGAGATCAATGCATTTGCTACAGTTCAGTAGTACAATAAAGAATGGTGTCAGAGATTGGGTAGAAAGGTAAGGAAGTGTTCACTTAATGAATGAAGGCTTTTGGGAAGAGGTGGGCCAAAGACGAAGTATTTTGGGAACTAGGGACAAGTCATGTAATCTCTTTGGCCCTTGTCTCCTAAGCCCTAAAGTGAAGGGCTGGGAGGGAAGGACCACTGAAGTGTCCTCCGTTTCTAACATTCTGTAATTCTTTGTTCTAGCCATTTTGGACAGTGTAGGCAAAGAACAGCAGGCAAGATCTAAATAAAAGTCTGAAAGGGGAGATAGCTGTTAAGAATGCAAGCTGGAGGGACTTCCCTGGTGGTCCAGTAGTTAAGACTCTGCACTCTTCCACTGCAGGGGGTGCAGGTTCAATCCCAGGTCCGGGAACTAAGGTCCCACATGCCCTGCGGCGCAGCCAAAAAACAGAAAGTGAGCTGGGATGGAAGATGTGCGCAGAAATGTGAATGGCAGAAAGGGAACATGAATGGTCTGGAATCAGAAGGTTGTATTTAATCCAAAAATATGGTCAAGGTAGTAGGAAAAAGATTTGAAGGCAGCTGGCTGGGTAGTTTGCATTAAGTGAATATTTTCTAGTGCAACATCTTAATTCCCTTAATTGTTTCAAATGTATTTTAACAGCTTTATTAAGATGTAATTCAAATAACATACAATTGACTCATTTAAAGTATACAGTTCAATGACTTTTAGTATATTCACAGAGCTGTGCATATTTACATCACCGCAATCAGTTTTAGAATATTTTCATTACCCTAAAAAGAAATGTTGCTCTGCTTAGCCAGTGTCCCCAACTCCTCCCTCTAAGCCCTAGCCAACCACTAATCTACTTTCTGTTGCTATAGATTTGCCTATTCTGAACACTTCATGTAAATGGGATCATACAACATACGGTCCTTTATGACTGCTGCTTTCGCCTAGCAGAATGTTTTCAAGGTTTGTCCTTGCTGTACATATGTTCATTTCTTTTTATTGGTGAATAAAAAATTAAAATAAATAAAATAAAAATCATATAAATGAATAATTATAACAATATGTTGTTTTATTTTTAACATATAAAGATACAATAGTTGTAACAATAATAGTACAACAAAGAGGAGGAGGGAATGGAGCTATTTTATTTATCCATTCATCAGTTGATGGATATTTGGGTTGTTTCTACTTTTTAGCTATTATGGATTATGCTGCTATGAACATTTGTGTATAAGTTTTTGTGTGGACATGTTTTCATTTCTCTAAGGTATATACCTAGGAGAGGAATTGCTAGTTTACGAGATAACTATATTCAACTGTTTTAAAAACTGACAGATTGTTTTTCAAGGCGCTGCACCATTTTACATTCCCACCAGCAGTGTATGAAGTTTCCAGTTCCTCCACATCCTCTCTAACACTTGTTATTAACCTGTCTTTTTTATTCTAGCCATCCTAGTGGGTGTGAAGTGGTGTCTCATTGTGGTTTTGCATTCCCTGATGGCTCATGACGTTGAGCATCTTTATATGTTTTTATTGGCCATCTGTATATCTTCTTTGGAGAAATGTCTATTTAGATCCTTTGCCCATTTTTATTTTTTTATTATTTATTAATTTATTTTAAATAAATTTATTTATTTACTTTTGGCTGCTTTGCGACTTCGTTGCTTCACCCAGGCTTTCTGTAGTTGCGGCAAGCAGGGGCTACTCTTCGTTGCAGTGCGCAGGCTTCTCATCTCGCTGGCTTCTCTTGTTGTGGAGCACGGACTCTAGGCGCACGAGCTTCAGTAGTTGTGGCACGCAGGCTCAGTAGTTGTGGCTCACAGGCTGTAGAGCGCAGGCTCAGTAGTTGTGGCGCACGGGCTTAGTTGTTCCGCGGCATGTGGGATCTTCCCGGACCAGGGCTCGAACCCGTGTTCCCTGCATTGGCAGGCGGATTCCTAACCACTGCACCACCAAGGAAGTCCCCTTTGCCCATTTTTAATTGGGTTATTTGTCTTTTTATTTGAGTTATTTTTTGTATTATCTTTTTATTTTTAATTGAGCTATTTTATTTACAGATTCTCGATACAAATCTTAACACTAGACCACCAGGGAACTCCCAGAACCTAGTTTAAATTTATACTAACTCAATTTTAGTGAAATCAAGAAACTTTACTCCTTTATAGCTCCATTCCCTCCTCCTCTTTGTTGTACTATCATTGTTATAATTATTGTATCTTTATATGTTAAAAATAAAACAACATATTGTTATAATTATTCATTTATAAGATTTAATGTTTTTTAGAGAAGCTGAGAGAAGAAAGGATAGCAAGTGTAGATAGACTTGAGGATTATTACAAACCCTTTGAGTGAAGAAATCCTCTCTACTTTGCTTCATTATCATATCCCCTGCACCTAGAACAGTGTTTGTCACATAGTAGATGCTCATTTAATATATAAATGAATGAATAATGATCTCCATACAGACAATCAATGAAGTCCCAGAGAGAGACAGTCCCAATAAGATGTAGAGATGAGTAACGAAGAGATTAAGATTAAGAGAATAAGGTTGCATGAGTTGCATGTACTGGGGGAGAGGCAATAATCGTAATGAGAAGAAGTGAGAGTGTCTTTCTCATTCAGTGCCATATGTGTCTGAGGCTTAACATGGTGTTGGCATATAGCAGATGCTCAATAAATGTTGAATGAATGAATGATGCATCCTATGGCTGGTGCAGATCTTGGAGGATGAGGCAAGAGAGTTTCAGTCTTAGAAGTCCCTGTGTTGGGACTTCCCTGGTGGTCCAGTGGTTAAGACTCTGTGCTCCGAATGCAGGGGGCCCAGGTTCGATCCCTGGTCAGGGAACTAGATCCCGTTTGCCGCAACTAAGATCCCGCCTGCCGCACCTAAGACCTGGCGCAGCCAAATAAAATATTTTTTTTTAAAAAAGAAGAAGTCCCTGTGTTCCCCAAATGAATACAATCTCTGTCTCTTCTCAGTGCCTCTGGCTCTAAACTGGTGCTTCTCCTGGGGTCTCACCTTGTGTCCCGCATCCCCACTGGACTGCCTGGACCACCTGCTCACTTTGTGGGTCCTAAGCAAGATGTCCATTTACTGAAGGATGAGAAGTGCAAGCCTATTGGTTAAGACTGAGCAGAGGGAAGACAGAATAAAGTTATCATTAACCAAGCTGGTAGGGTGGAGGGTGGGCAGTGAGAAGGGGAAGAAGAAAATTATTAGTGATTGGCGGAGGCAACTGAGAGAAAACCTGTGATCTTCTCCATGTGTATACTCATTCGTTCACCCACAACATTTATTGAAAGCTTGCACAGAACAAAGTGTTCAGCTTTCCTTATGCCAAATATTAAATCCTAGACATAAAAAATTACTGTATCGTAAAAACATTCTGGAAATAACTCTATAGCCCGCTGTGGTGGTGAAGATGAGCCCTGAGACTGGAGCCTCCCTGCCTGGGCTTGAATCCTGGATGGGTGGAGTCGCCTGACCTCCCTTTCTGTAAAACCGAGAATTCATGTAAGGATTAAATGGTTAATACACATAAAGCACCTAGAATAGTGCCCACCCCATCGTATGTATTATATTATATAAGAGCTAGCTATTATTATTGACGTAATAATTGTTATTAAACAAAGACTAGAATAGTTGAGATTATCAGTAAATTTCAATAAAATTTTAGACTTCCCATTTTCCATACTACATATCTATCTAGGCTTCTTAGTAGCAGCCAATTATGTATATATGTATTTATTTATTTTACAGCTTGAGCGAATGAGAAGCAACAACTCTCTTCTTATATATATTTATTTCATTTTGTTATGTGGTTACTGTGGTAAAGAGCTGTTTTCTACCTCTGAAAAACCGACTTTACTCCAGAGGTTACCAGAACAGAGAGGAGCCCCCTGGATGGATAATTCAGAGGGCAGGAAAGCAGTTGCTTTTATTTCAAATTAGGTTGATCTGAATGAATTCCTGCCTGAGATTTCAAAGCCATGGCAGATCAATGGACTCAGGAATCAAAGACACCAAAGGTGATGTTTCTAATGTAAATGTATGAGCCATTCAAAACACTAATTAATGACTCTTCCTAGCTGGTTGTATCATGTAAAAGAGCACCGTCATGAAAGATTCTTTTTTAAGGTTTTAAAAAAAATCTTTAGATTAGAAAGATACAGTAGAAAGGTTGGATGTTTATTTCCATAGCTGAATGCAAGAACTGCCCCTTCCCCTCTACTCCCCTATTCCCCATAAGTGTTCCATAACCCACTTGCATTGCTTGGACCCTTAAAGTTCACTTGTACAATTAAGATTTGTCTTACTGTAGAACTGCAGGGTCCCTTCCAGTCAATTTTCTCAGTTGAAGCATAGAACGCACTTTAAACACCGAACATTGGTACCCAATGTGCTTATCTCAGCAGCAGATCGCCTATTTTAAGTCATGCACGCACAGTGAGTGTCCAGGTCGTTGGAGCCTTAGTAAACTCATCATGTGGAGAGGAGGTTTTGGCACATAATAGGTGTTTAATAAATGTTTGCTAAATGAATGAATGATGGTGGTGATGGTGAGCTGAAAATACATTTATCATAAATAGGAGTCTTATCTAGATTTTTCACCCTGAATGATCCCAGACAAGTCATTTAACCGGATCATTTCATGCCTTGGTTTCCATGTCTTTAAAAGAAAGTATTGATATAATTAGTGGTTTTAGGAGTAGACTAGAGCTATGTTAATTCAAAATAATTACACTGAAGACTTCTACTGCCGAACTCCCCTGGTTACAGCAAGGAGCAGGGAAGCAGTCTAAACATCAGGTTATACATTTGTCAACACAGTCTTACACTGGTCGTCAGGAAAGTGAGCCCTCGCTCTTATTTGGCCTGAGGTGCCTTCCAGGGAGGGACGCTATCAGGTAAAACAAATAACACAGTGGATATGCAGCTACACAATTATTTATCCTCAGTAACTATCCAAAGTAAGAGGAAGAAGTAACACATTTAAGTAAAATGATCACATTATATATCATCCAAACAATGACACTTTTTTTGTGTGTGTGGTACGCGGGCCTCTCACTGTTGTGGCCTCTCCCGTTGCGGAGCACAGGCTCCAGACGTGCAGATCAGCAGCCATGGCTCATGGGCCCAGCCGCTCCGCGGCATGTGGGATCTTCCTGGACTGGGGCACGAACCCGTGTACCCTGCATCAGCAGGCGGACTCTCAACCACTGCGCCACCAGGGAAGCCCCAATGACACTTTTGAGAATAAAAAAAGGAGGTAATATTAATCACATTGGGAAACGCATGGACAGTATTAGGCAAACCAGAATGTACAGTCAGCCTGGGTCTATGCCATGTCCAGAAGCAGTCTCAAGTGTGCAGGATCAATTTTGCCCTTTTTTAACTAACTAAACATTTTCCCTTCCTGACCTCACCGTTTGCCTGTGATAGAACTCTCAATCCTCTTAAGATCTCCGGTAGATCACTTGTAGCTTCAGCTTTATTTGCTAGTTACAGCATCTGGTTTCTCATTATAAAATCATTAGCATTACCTAGGCAACTAAGAATGAGGCATATGCCTTCTGCTCCATTTGGTGAAATTCCTCCTCTGTTTTTAGCTAATTTCCTTATGTGAGTGTTCTACTGTTATTCACACCTTATTTTGTCTGATTTTCTACAGGTCCTGGTGCCCTGTACACATTCTCCTAAATTTGCTGACGACACGTTTCAGTTCTACTAGTGAATATTGATAACTTCTCTTCCTCCTATAAGATAGATTTCCCCTCTAACTAGCACTGCCCACTCAATAGTCATAGGATATTGACACCTCAGCTGGCTGTACCCGCTAGAATATCCATGTATTCTGGTGGAAAAGAGCCAGGTCTTTTATACATTTGCTCAACAAATATTTAATTGAGCTCTTATTGTGTGCCAAATACTGTTTAGAGTCCTGGATATATAATCTAGTCTTTGATCTGTCTGCTGGTTTTCTTAATGGTATCTTTTGATACCTGTAAATTTTAAATGCTGATGAAGTCAAACTTATCAATTTTTTTTCCCCTCTTACTGTTTGTGTTTTTTGTATCCAATCCAAAAAACTTGCCCTACTTCAAAGTCCTGGAGATATACTTCTAGAAGCTTTATGGTATTAGGTTTTATGTTTAAGTCAGTGACATGTCTCAGATTAATTTTTGTGCATGGTGTGGGATAAAGGTCAAGGTTCAACTTTTATTTACACAGACATCCAGTAGATCCAGCACCATTTGTTAAAAAAGACTTGCCTTGCCCCACTGAATTGGCTTGGCGCCTTGGTGGAAAATCAGTTGACCGTATATATGGGTCAATTCCTGGACTCTCCTTTGATTTTTTGGTCTATCCTTACACACTGTCTCAATTACTGTAGCTCTTATGAATATAGTCCGTATAAGTCAAATATGATCACTACCCTGAAGGAGCTTACAATCTGATTTATGAGAGAGACAGTCAACATAGAAGTCATAATAGTACAAAGAGGTGGAGAAAATCACAGTGCTAGCCACAGATGTTGGTAGTACAAAAGAGAACTCCACCTGGTTTAGGTGTGTAAGTACACAAGCTACCTGAAAGAGGTAACACCTAAAATGATCCTTAAGGGATCAGTAGGAATTTGCAGAGGAGTAGGCCTGGTGCCCTCCAGTAAGAGTGAGGAGACCAGTGTGGCTGGGTGGAGTGAGTGAGGTGGAGATTGGAAGAGATGACATCAAAGAAAAAGGGGACCACATTGGGCAGAGCCTTGAAACCCATTTTAAGGGTCTTAGCTTTTACTCTTGAGTGAGAAGGGAAGCCATCCAAGGGTTTTGAGTACAGAAGTGACATGATCTGACATCTTTTAGAATGATCTTCCTGGATGCTCTGTTTGAAACAGACGATGTCTGAGCTGGTCTCAGAGCTTCTATCTTACCTGGCTGGTGGGTGCCAGATAAAACAGAAGCTCTGAGACCAGCTGCAGAGACTGTAACTATAATCCAATCAAACTGATGGTGGCTTGGACTCAATGGTAATACTGAGATGACTGTGGTTTAGGTAATAATGGGATAAAGGGATTGTGTTCTGGATATATTTTGAAAATAGAGCCAGTGAGATCTGCTGACAGATCGAACATGAGATATAAGATAAAAAGAGGAGTCCAGGTTTTCGGCTTCAGCTAGCAGGATGTGTTGCCAGTCACCAATATGTGAGAGCAAGTCTGGAGAAGAAAATCAGAAGCTTGGTTTTCCTACTTTAGAGTAAATATGAGAGATTGCTACCCAAAGTATGAGCCATTTCCCCTACAGAGAAACCAGGTGGAGATAAAGTCATCATGTGAGTCGTCAAGCCCAGTGTGAGCAGCACTGTCCTAGGTGATGGGGGACCTAAGGGAATGGACGTGACCCCCACATGTGGACCCTGCTCTTGAGGAGAGCTGCAAGGGGGTTTGATTCACACAAATGAAATGGAAGAAATGTGAAGTCAAGGACCAGATTGTGGATACAGATCTCAGGTGCCACAGGAGAGTGGCAGTGTGGTCAGGAGTACTTAAAGTATGCTTCTAGAAGGAAATGGGAAAGGAGCCATCTTCAGAGGTTGGGGAAAACTTAGAGAGGAAAAGGCAAAACTGTGGTGCTAAGCAGGAACCACTAGAGACACAGATATTCTAGGCCTGGCTGGAAAGGTTGTCAGAAGGATTTTAAAAATTTAGTTCCTGGCACATAGTAGGCACTTGAGAAAGGATAGCTAGTAGTAGGTGTTATATGGGGGGAATAATGGAGATAAAATTGTGAGTCAAACTGTCCTGAGTTCAGCCCCGCCCCCATGTCAACACCTACTCCTTTGATGCCCTTTGCCCTTTCTCCCTTGCTAGGTTGTCTTCTAATACCTCTATTAGAAACCTTTAAATCTGGCTTTCTAAATTGTTTGTGAGGGGAAAAGGGAATTCAACTATCCTATTTCAGCAGGTTCATGCAGGTTTATGGGTTTTTAATCAATCTCACTTATGTGAAGACTACAAAGGTCCAGAGGTGGGCAATGTGACTCTTGGACTTCAGGAGGGCTTTCTTTTCCTACAAATGCTTTGGAATTCATCCCCTTGTCCCCTGCCACCAGCACCCCTCACTTACCTCCACTGCTGGGTAACTATTTAAGAATCCTCAGATGTGTTTCTTATAGCATGTAAAGGGATCACTTATGATGGATGGGAGGATCTTAGTAAAGGTTTCAAATTTTACTTGAAATTTGAATTTTTTATGATGGTGAAAGTAAGAGCTTTTATTCTGAAATGCTGCTTTCCTCCATGACCATAGCACTGCAGCCCTCCTGCCATGATAGACTTTCTTGAGTTCTGCTCAAACAGAAACAAATGTTTTTTCTAACACCCACTATGGCCATCACTCAAACGTTGTTCCTGCTTCTTAGTGAACACGCTACATTAGAGTTGAAGAAAGTTATAAGGCAGCAAAAGAGCAGTGTCTGCTTTGACTTGCAAATATTTTTAATCCCTTAAAAATAAACCACGAGCTGCAAATAGGCATGAGTGTTCCTGTACTGTGTTTCCTAAATTAGTTATTCCTGAGGAGATGTAGAATACATTTTGTTTTTCTGCTCAGGGCCACCTGCTTGTGATTCAACCCATGGTTTCATTCTGTACCTTAATGCCGTTCCTTATTTGTATGGAGGCAACCATGCTCCCTCAGAAGAGCTGGGAAGATCTGTGTTTTGGAAATGAATTATAACTGAGATTCATATCTTTATGGGGAAGGGCCTGAGTTCCTGCCATGTTGCTTCTGAAACTTGACCCCATTCTCTTCCTCATGTGTTTGAAATTCCTGGCTTCACATGTTGTAAGGTTAACTTAAATATACAATCTCCACGCTCTTGGAGCTAACAGTCAAGACATTAAGGGCAATTTTCTTAGTTTCAGTTGGCTTTAGTTTTGTTTTTCATTTTAATCTGTGAAAAGGAAGTGACAGTACCTTACCTCACAGGGTTGTCATGTCATTCATCCATTCATTCACTTATTCATCCATTTCACTGTTGTCTGTTGTAAAATACCTAGCATTATAAAATTACAAATATTATATTTTTTTAATCTAGTAGATTTTAACAAATTTTAAAATTGCATTATAGAAAAACTTAATACAGATACAAAAATGGTGCAAAGAACGTTATAAACCTCCATGTGCTCATCACCCAGCTTCAAAAATGATCAATTCAGGGCTTCCCTGGTGGCGCAGTGGTTGAGAGTCCGCCGATGCAGGGGACACGGGTTCGTGGCCCGGTCTGGGAGGATCCCACATGCCGCAGAGCGGCTAGGCCCGTGAGCCATGGCCGCTGAGCCTACGCGTCTGGAGCCCGTGCTCCGCAATGGGAGAAGCCATAACAGTGAGAGGCCCGCGTATTGCAAAAAAAAAAAGATCAATTCATGGGTCAGTCTTGTTTCATTTAAATTCCCACCATTTTCTCCACTCATTATTTTGAAACAAATTCCAGACATAATATTTTATCTAACAATCATTTTTAAAGATTAATGTTTATCCTATTAAAAACCTAATTAAACCGTTTTTAGCATTTTAAACTGCCTTTATAATTTAATCTATTTCATTTCCTTTTAAAGTACTTTATTTGATTAGCAAAAATAACTTTCAGAATACTAATAATTCTTATAAATATAATGATAAGCATACAAACAGGGTAAACCTTAAGTTCTCTTAAATATGTTCCAATGCTACTTATAAACAGTAAAATTTCAACATGAAACCACCAAACTCAATTATTCAATTCTTCATTTTAAATTAGAGTCACAAAACTATTTTGTTACTTTATTATGCCAATTTTCTTCACATTACAAGTAAATACCAGTTTCATACAGGTTCATCAAAACAAAAATATTAATAATATGGGATTTGAGTCTCTCAAACATTTCTGGTTTTGCTGCTAAATCTTCCCAAGGTTAAAAGATACTTAATTAAAGAGAGTTCCCTGGCAGCCTAGTGGTTAGGATTACAGGCTTTCACTGCCCTGGCCTGGTCCGGATTCAGTCCCTGGTTGGGGAACTGAGATCCTGATTGAATCCCTGGTCTAGGAACTGAGATGCTGCAAGGCACGTGGTGTGGCAAAAGAACAAAAAACAAACAAACAAAAAAAACCCTTAATCACTAAGAAACTACTATGTCATCCTAGGCCTCACAGAGGTGGGCCCTTCCCACCCAGCTGGCTACATTTGTGGATTAAACTCCACTACTCTGTTTTCTGTTTCATTCTATACTGAATTGTTTTCATAATCTTCCTTTTGGGACCCAAATTCTTACAGCTATTTAACTGACAGTTAATTGAGGATTTTATAGCTTTATCTAACTCTGAAGTCAGAGTTGTAAGAAAATGCCAGAAAAAGATTTGTAAGAATGAATTTGATGGTGGGACTTCCCTAGTGGCACAGTGGTTAAGAATCTGCCTGCTAATGCAGGGAACACAGGTTTGAGCCCTGGTCCGGGAAGATCCCACATGCTGTGGAGCGACTAAGCCTGTGCGCCACAACTACTGAGACTGCGAGTCACAACTACTGAAGCCTGCAAGCCTAGAGCCCGTGCTCCGCAACAAGAGAAGCCAACGCAATGAGAAGCCTGTGCACCTCAAAGAAGAGTAGCCCCCTGCTCACTGCAACTAGAGAAAGCCCGCGCCAGCAATGAAAAAAACAACGCAGCCAAAAAATGAAGAAAGAAAGAAATTTATTAGGAAAAAAAGAATGAATTCGATGGTCAGATAAACTTGGAGAACACTGAATTAAACAAAAAAACAAACAAACAAGAAACAGATTTTATTTGTGTGTGTGTTTTAAACACCAGAAGATCATGAGGTACTAATACAAAATATCTAAGAAGGGTGTAATATGTACCATTCCCAGATGTATTTGACTATGGACCTATGGACTGCCATCCCCGTTTTTTCTGATGATGTTCCTATAAAACCCAGAGCAGAATTGGCAAATTAGCAACCTGATGGCCAAATCTGGCCTGAAGGTTCAGTTTCACTAGGCCACACAGTGTTTTTAAAATATTTAAGCCACCATTTAAAAATTGAGAGAGTTGACCAAAATTTTATTGATTTCCAGTTGCCTTTAAAGAATTAAAAGGCTTGGAAAAAGTAAGCCTGCCTTCCAGCATGGTTACCCAGGCTGTTGCTGAGCCTGGGCTGCCTCATCATGCTGGGCATGGGGGCTCCACTAAGCCCCACTGAACACCTGTACGGCCCTCCTGGGCATTTGCGTCTGTGACCTTGATGGTCAAGAGAACCTCAAGTGAGGTAGAGCTCAGTGAGGGAAGAGCTGATGTAAGCCCATCAGCCTGGGTGGACTGGCCATGGATGTGAGTGTAAGCGGAATGGGGAGACCCCAGCCTCCTGGCTGGGAAAGTAGCTTGTGAGATCAAGTGGGGCAAGAGGGCGTGTCAGGAGCCGCGCTGCTGTTCATCACTAGGACAGAACCAGTTCACATTCATTTTCCATTTGCTTCAAAGTTTCCCAGCTGCCACCACCCCCAGCTCCCCTCCCATGGGGATCCTGACAAATATGCTGAGGAATAAAAAGCTAGGGCCAAAAGCTAATATGGTGCAAATAATTTTTAAATGTTAAAATAGATTTTCAAATGAAGCATGTTTGCTAATGATCTCCCCCGAGGGCCCACCATGT
The DNA here is from genome assembly GCF_000442215.2 of Lipotes vexillifer. Lineage (NCBI taxonomy): Eukaryota > Metazoa > Chordata > Mammalia > Artiodactyla > Lipotidae > Lipotes > Lipotes vexillifer. Next base: position 909,375 of record NW_006788723.1, on the reverse strand, counting down.
CTGAGGAGGATTATGTGGGCTTTGGCTGTCCTCGCATTCTGTTTTCACACATAGAGAAAACCCAGCTATTTTCTAAGCAACCCAGTGCCTGGCCTTGCCAACCAAGGAAGAGGTTGTCTGAGAGCCTTGCCTAGAAGTTTTGTAATTTAAACTCAGACAAAGAACAAAGATGAAGTGGTTTTCTTTGATATTATTTTCACAGTGGGGTGCAAGTCAAGAAAATAAATTACTGAGTAAGCTCCGTTTTCTTTAATCTTATTTAATGCATTGCTATGCAGCCACAGTAAGCTAATAATAATTGAGGACCATTCTGCCTCCTCAGAGGCTTTGATCTATAATGACATGACTCTATATTTTTGGCTGGTTGGGTTTCTAAGCTCTCATTAATGTCCATAAAAATTGGTCAAAATCAAAAGGGCAGAGAGTAAAATGACAGCAAACCATGCTTGCATCTAAGAAAAGGGAGGATTTCATCTGCAATTAGGTATGTCATAATTTCCATTATTGCTTATTTTCAACATGATATAGCTTGATATTTTAGGACACTACTAGAAAGCAGTCCAAATATAAACTATTTATAGCAATTCCACAACGTGTAATCAGGATTTCTGTTTCCAGACATCTAAGAAAAGTCTTTAGGAAAAAAAATCCTGCAAAATAAAAATGAATTTCCACAGCCAAACAGGATTTATCTTGCTAGTTGGATTTTTTTCTTTTACTTTTTTTATTCTATTGGAATATGTGAGAATCTGGAGTTTTTCCTCACTCACTACTAATTTTGAAATTTCTGAGATTTGTTGGCAATTCAATTACAGTAGAAACCGTACGTCTTTGTTTATTGGGAGCACAATAGTGTGAGTCTGGGAATTCTAATAATTAGATGTTGGACTTCATGAATTGATTACCCACTTTTCTTGTCTTTTTTTCTCTATGTTCATCTCTTCTAGATTTTTTTAAACAACTCTTCGATTGAATTCCTTAATTTGAATTTCTAATAGAGCTCTTTCTTGTTCTCTGAGGGTTTTTGTTTTGGTTTGGTTTGGTTTTAGAATTTTGTTCTTGTTTTATGGATGCAGTATTTTGTCTTTTGTCTTCTGCTTCCTGCAATGCTTTCTGTTTCCTTCAAGCTCCTTTCGGTCACTGCTGTTTTGGTTGGGTATGCTTTCTTTCTTTCTTTTTTTTTAAACATCTTTATTGGAGTATAATTGCTTTACAATGGTGTGTTAGTTTCTGGTGTATAACAAAGTGAATCAGCTATACATATACATATATCCCCATATCTCCTCCCTCCTGCGTCTCCCTCCCACCCTCCCTCTAGGTGATCCCAAAGCACCGAGCTGATCTCCCTGTGCTATGTGGCTGCTTCCCACTAGCTATCTACTTTACATTTGGTAGTGTATATATGTCCATGCCACTCTCTCACTTCCTCCCAGCTTACCCATGTCCTCAAGTCCATTCTCTACATCTGTGTCTTTATTCCTTTCCTGCCCCTATGTTCTTCAGAACCATTTTGTTGTTGTTGTTGTTAGGATTCCATATATATGTGTTAGCATACGGTATTTGTTTTTCTCTTTCTGACTTACTTCACTCTGTATGACAGTCTCTAGGTCCCTCCATCTCACTTCAAATAACTCAATTTCATTTCTTTTTATGGCTGAGTAATATTCCATTGTATATATGTGCCACATCTTCTTTATCCATACATCCGATGATGGACACTTAGGTTGTTTCCATCTCCTGGCTATTGTAAATAGAGCTGCAATGAACATTTTGGTACATGACTCTTTTTGAATTACGGTTTTCTCAGGGTATATGCTCAGTAGTGGGATTGCTGGGTCGTATGGTAGTTCTACTTTTAGTTTTTCGAGGAACCTCCATACTGTTCTCCATAGTGGCTGTACCAATTCACATTCCCACCAGCAGTGCAAGAGTGTTCCCTTTTCTCCACACCCTCTCCAGCATTTATTGTTTCTAGATTTTTTGATGATGGCCATTGTGACTGGTGTGAGGTGATACCTCATTGTAGTTTTGATCTGCATTTCTCTAATGATTAGTGATGTTGAGCATCCTTTCATGTGTTTGTTGGCAATCTGTATATCTTCTTTGGAGAAATGACTATTTAGGTCTTCTGCCCATTTTTGGATTGGGTTGTTTCATTTTTTGATATTGAGCTGCATGAGCTGCTTGTGTACATTGGACATTAATCCTTTGTCAGTTACTTCATTTGCAAATATTTTCTCCCATTCTGAGGGTTGTCTTTCAGTCTTGTTTATGGTTTCCTTTGATGTGCAAAAGCTTTTAAGTTTCACTAGGTCCCATTTGTTTATTTTTGTTTTTGTTTCCATTTCTCTAGGAGGTGGGTCAAAAAGGATCTTGCTGTGATTTATGTCATGGAATGTTCTGCCTATGTTTTCCTCTAAGAGTTTTATAGTATCTGGCCTTACATTTAGGTCTTTAATCCATTTTGAGTATATTTTTGTGTATGGTGTTAGGGAGCGTTCTCATTTCATTCTTTTACATGTAGCTGTCCAGTTTTCCCAGCCCCACTTATTGAAGAGGCTGTCTTTTCTCCACTATATATTCTTGCCTCCTTTATCAAAGATAAGGTGACCATATGTGTGTGGGTTTATCTCTGGGTTTTCTATCCTGTTCCATTGATCTATATTTCTGTTTTTGTGCCAGTACCATACTGTCTTGATTACTGTAGCTTTGAAGTATACTCTGAAGTCAGGGAGTCTGATTCCTCCAGCTCTGTTTTTGTTTCTCAAGATTGCTTTGGCTATTCGGGGTCTTTTGTGTTTCCATACAAATTGTGAAATTTTTTTGTTCTAGTTCTGTGAAAAATGCCATTGGTAGTTTGATAGGGATTGCATTGAATCTGTAGATTGCTTTGGGTAGTGTAGCCATTTCCACAATGTTGATTCTTCCAATCCAAGAACATGAAATATCTCTCCATCTGTTTGTATCATATTTAATTTCTTTCATCAGTGTCTTATAGTTTTCTGAGTACAGGTCTTTTGTCTCCTTAGGTAGGTTTATTCCTAGGTATTTTATTCTTTTTGTTGCAATGGTAAATGGGAGTGTTTTCTTGATTTCACCTTCAGATTTTTCATCATTAGTGTATAGGAATGCTAGAGAATTCTATGCATTAATTTTATATCCTGCTACTTTACCAGATTCATTGATTAGCTCTAGTAGTTTTCTGGTAGCATCTTTTGGATTCTCTATGTATAGAATCATGTCATCTGCAAACAGTGACAGCTTTACTTCTTCTTTTCCGATTTGGATTCCTTTTATTTCTTTTTCTTTCCTGATTGCTGTGGCTAAAACTTCCAAAACTATGTTGAATAATAGTGGTGAGAGTGGGCAACCTTGTCTTATTCCCGATCTTAGTGGAAATGGTTTCAGTTTTTCACCATTGAGAATGATGTTTGCTGTGGGTTTGTCATATACGGCCTTTATTACGTTGAGGTAAGTTCCCTCTGTGCCTACTTTCTGGAGGGTTTTTATCATAAATGGGTGTTGAATTTTGTCAAAAGCTTTTTCTGCATCTATTGAGATGATCATATGGTTTTTCTCCTTCAATTTGTTAATATGGTGTAACACATTGATGGATTTGCATATATTGAAGAATCCTTGCATTCCTGGGGTAAACCCCGCTTGATCATGGTGTATGATTCTTTTAGTGTGCTGTTGGATTCTGTTTGCTAGTATTTTGTTGAGGATTTTTGCATCTATGTTCATCAGTGATATTGGCCTGTAGTTTTCTTTTTTTGTGGCATCCTTGTCTGGTTTTGGTATCAGGGTGATGGTGGCCTCGTAGAATGAATTTGGGAGTGTTCCTCCCTCTGCTGTATTTTGGAAGACTTTGAGAAGGATAGGTGTTAGCTCTTATCTAAATGTTTGATAGAATTCACCTGTGAAGCCATCTGGTCCTGGATTTTTGTTTGTTGGAAGATTTTTTTTTTTTTTTTTTTTTTGCTGTACGAGGGCCTCTCACTGTTGTGGCCTCTCCAGTTGCAGAGCACAGGCCTCCGGACACGCAGGCTCAGCGGCCATGGCTCATGGGTCCAGCCACTCTGCGGCATGTGGGATCTTCCCGGACTGGGGCACGAACCCATGTCCACTGCATCGGCAGGCGGACTCTCAACCACTGCGCCACCAGGGAAGCCCTGTTGGAATATTTTTAATCAGAGTTTCAATTTCAGTGTTTGTTATTGGTCTGTTTATATTTTCTATTTCTTCCTGGTTCAGTCTACAAAGGTTGCACTTTTCTAAGAATTTGTCCATTTCTTCCAGGTTGTCCATTTTATTGGCATAGAGTTGCTTGTAGTAATCGCTCATGATCCTTTGTATTTCTGCAGTGTCAGTTGTTACTTCTCCTTTTTCATTTCTAATTCTATTGATTTGAGTCTCCTGCCTTTTTTTCTTGATGAGTCTGGCTAACGATTTATCAATTTTGTTTATCTTCTCATAGAACCAGCTTTTAGTTTTATTGATCTTTGCTATCATTTCCTTCATTTCATTTTCATTTATTTCTGATCTGATCTTTATGATTTCTTTCCTTCTGCTAACTTTGGGGGGGTTTTGTTCTTCTTTCTCTAATTGCTTTAGGTACAAGTTTAGGTTGTTTATTTGAGCTGTTTCTTGTTTCTTGAGGTAGGGTTGTATTACTATAAACTTCCCTCTTAGAACTGCTTTTGTTGCATCCCATAGGTTTTGGGTCATTGTGTTTTCATTGTCATTTGTTTCTAGGTATTTTTTGATTTCCTCTTTGATTTATTCAGTGAACTCTTGGTATTTAGTAGTGTATTCGTTACCCTCCGTGTGTTTGTATTTTTTACAAATTTTTTCCTGTAATTGATATCTAGTCTCATAGCGTAGTGGTCAGCAAAGATACTTGACGTAATTTCAGTTTTCTTAAGTTTACCAAGGCTTGATTTGTGACCCAAGATATGATCTATCCTGGAGAATGTTCCCTGAGCACTTGAGAAGAAAGTGTAATCTGCTGTTGTTGGATGGTATGTCCTATAAATATCAATTAAGTCCATCTTCTTTAATGTATCATTTAAAGGTTGTGTTTCCTTATTTATTTTCATTTTGGATGATGTGTCCATTGGTGAAAGTGGGGTGTTAAAGTCCCCTACTATGAATGTGTTACTGTCGATTTCCCCTTTTATGGCTGTTAGCATTTGCCTTATGTACTGAGGTGCCCCTAGGTTAGGTGCATAAATATTTACAATTGTTATATCTTCTTCTTGGATTGAACCCTTGATCATTATGTAGTGTCCTTCTTTGTCTCTTGTAATAGTCTTTATTTTAAAGTCTATTTTGTCTGATATAAGAATTGCTACTCCAGCTTTCTTTTGATTCCCATCTGCATGGAATATCTTTTTCCATCCCCTCACTTTCAGTCTGTATGTGTCCTTAGGTCTGAAGTGGGTCTCTTGTAGACAGCATATATACGGGTCTTATTTATTTATTTATTTATTTATTTTAAACATAATTCCTCCATCATTTTGTTTATTTATTTATTTTTGGCTGTGTTGGGTCTTCATTTCTGTGCGAGGGCTTTCTCTAGTTGTGGCAAGCGGGGGCCACTCTTCATCACGGTGCACAGGCCTCTAACTATCGCAGCCTCTCTTGTTGCGGAGCACATGCTCCAGACATGCAGGCTCAGTAATTGTGGCTCACGAGCCTACTTGCTCCGCGGCACGTGGGATCTTCCCAGACCAGGGCTCGAACCCGCGTCCCCTGTATCGGCAGGCAGACTCTCAACCACTGTGCCACCAGGGAAGCCCCCGGGTCTTGTTTTTTATCCATTCAGCCAGTCTGTGTCTTTTAGTTGGAGCGTTTAATCCATTTACATTTAAGGTAGTTATTGATATGTATGTTCCTATTACCATTTTCTTAATTGTTTTGAGTTTGTTATTGTAAGTCTTTTCCTTCTCATGTGTTTCCTGCCTAGAGAAGTTCCTTTAGCATTTGTTGTAGAGCTGGTTTGGTGGTGCTGAATTCTCTTAGCTGTTGCTTGTCTGTAAAGGTTTTAATTTCTCCGTCGAATCTGAATGAGATCCTTGCTGGGTAGAGTAATCTTGGTTGCAGGTTTTTCTCCTTCATCACATTAAATATGTCCTGCTACTCCCTTCTGGCTTGCAGAGTTTCTGCTGAAAGATCAGCTGTTAACCTTATGGGGATTCCCTTGTATGTTAATTGTTGCTTGTCCCTTGCTGTTTTTAATATTTTTTCTTTGTAGTTAATTTTTGTGTGTGTGTGTGCAGTACACAGGCCTCTCACTGTTGTGGCCTCTTCCCATTGTGGAGCACAGGCTTTGGACACGCAGGCTCAGTGGCCATGGCTCACAGGCCCAGCCGCTCCACGGCATGTGGGATCTTCCTGGACTGGAGCACGAACCCGTGTCCCCTGCATTGGCAGGTGGACTCTCAGCCACTGTGCCACCAGGGAAGCCCTGTAGTTAATTTTTGATAGTTTGATTCATATGTGTCTTGGCATGTTTCTGCTTGGATTTATGCTGTATGGGACTCTCTGTGCTTCCTGGACTTGACTATTTCCTTACCCATATTAGGGAAGTTTTCAACTATAATCTCTTCAGTGTTTTCATTGTCATTTGTTTCTAGGTATTTTTTGATTTCCTCTTTGATTTATTCAGTGAACTCTTGGTATTTAGTAGTGTATTCGTTACCCTCCGTGTGTTTGTATTTTTTACAAATTTTTTCCTGTAATTGATATCTAGTCTCATAGCGTAGTGGTCAGCAAAGATACTTGACGTAATTTCAGTTTTCTTAAGTTTACCAAGGCTTGATTTGTGACCCAAGATATGATCTATCCTGGAGAATGTTCCCTGAGCACTTGAGAAGAAAGTGTAATCTGCTGTTGTTGGATGGTATGTCCTATAAATATCAATTAAGTCCATCTTCTTTAATGTATCATTTAAAGGTTGTGTTTCCTTATTTATTTTCATTTTGGATGATGTGTCCATTGGTGAAAGTGGGGTGTTAAAGTCCCCTACTATGAATGTGTTACTGTCGATTTCCCCTTTTATGGCTGTTAGCATTTGCCTTATGTACTGAGGTGCCCCTAGGTTAGGTGCATAAATATTTACAATTGTTATATCTTCTTCTTGGATTGAACCCTTGATCATTATGTAGTGTCCTTCTTTGTCTCTTGTAATAGTCTTTATTTTAAAGTCTATTTTGTCTGATATAAGAATTGCTACTCCAGCTTTCTTTTGATTCCCATCTGCATGGAATATCTTTTTCCATCCCCTCACTTTCAGTCTGTATGTGTCCTTAGGTCTGAAGTGGGTCTCTTGTAGACAGCATATATACGGGTCTTATTTATTTATTTATTTATTTATTTTAAACATAATTCCTCCATCATTTTGTTTATTTATTTATTTTTGGCTGTGTTGGGTCTTCATTTCTGTGCGAGGGCTTTCTCTAGTTGTGGCAAGCGGGGGCCACTCTTCATCACGGTGCACAGGCCTCTAACTATCGCAGCCTCTCTTGTTGCGGAGCACATGCTCCAGACATGCAGGCTCAGTAATTGTGGCTCACGAGCCTACTTGCTCCGCGGCACGTGGGATCTTCCCAGACCAGGGCTCGAACCCGCGTCCCCTGTATCGGCAGGCAGACTCTCAACCACTGTGCCACCAGGGAAGCCCCCGGGTCTTGTTTTTTATCCATTCAGCCAGTCTGTGTCTTTTAGTTGGAGCGTTTAATCCATTTACATTTAAGGTAGTTATTGATATGTATGTTCCTATTACCATTTTCTTAATTGTTTTGAGTTTGTTATTGTAAGTCTTTTCCTTCTCATGTGTTTCCTGCCTAGAGAAGTTCCTTTAGCATTTGTTGTAGAGCTGGTTTGGTGGTGCTGAATTCTCTTAGCTGTTGCTTGTCTGTAAAGGTTTTAATTTCTCCGTCGAATCTGAATGAGATCCTTGCTGGGTAGAGTAATCTTGGTTGCAGGTTTTTCTCCTTCATCACATTAAATATGTCCTGCTACTCCCTTCTGGCTTGCAGAGTTTCTGCTGAAAGATCAGCTGTTAACCTTATGGGGATTCCCTTGTATGTTAATTGTTGCTTGTCCCTTGCTGTTTTTAATATTTTTTCTTTGTAGTTAATTTTTGTGTGTGTGTGTGCAGTACACAGGCCTCTCACTGTTGTGGCCTCTTCCCATTGTGGAGCACAGGCTTTGGACACGCAGGCTCAGTGGCCATGGCTCACAGGCCCAGCCGCTCCACGGCATGTGGGATCTTCCTGGACTGGAGCACGAACCCGTGTCCCCTGCATTGGCAGGTGGACTCTCAGCCACTGTGCCACCAGGGAAGCCCTGTAGTTAATTTTTGATAGTTTGATTCATATGTGTCTTGGCATGTTTCTGCTTGGATTTATGCTGTATGGGACTCTCTGTGCTTCCTGGACTTGACTATTTCCTTACCCATATTAGGGAAGTTTTCAACTATAATCTCTTCAAATATTTTCTCAGTCCCTTTTTTTTCTCTTCTTTTTGGACCCCTATAATTTGAATGTTGGTGCATTTAATGTTGTCCCAGAGGTCTCTGAGATTGTCCTCAATTCTTTTCATTCTTTTGTCTTTATTTTGCTCTGCAGTAGTTATTTCCACTACTTTATCTTCCAGGTCACTTATCCATTCTTCTGCCTCAGTTATTCTTCTATTGATTCCTTCTAGAGAATTTAAATTTCATTTATTGCGTTGTTCATCATTGTTTGTTTGCTCTTTAGTTCTTCTAGGTCCTTGTTAAACATTTCTTGTACTTTCTCCATTCTATTTCCAAGATTTTGGATCATGTTTACTATCATTACTTTGAATTCTTTTTCAGGTAGACTGCCTATTTCCTCTTCATTTGTTTGGTCTGGTGGGTTTTTACCTTGCTCCTTCACCTGCTGTGTATTTCTCTGTGTTCTCATTTTGCTTAACTTACTGTGTTTGGGTTCTCCTTTTTGCAGCCCACAGATTTGTAGTTCCTGTTGTTTTTGGTGTCTGCTCCCAGTGGGTAAGGTTGGTTCAGTGGCTTGTGTAGGCTTCCTGGTGGTGGGGACTAGTTGCCTGTGTTCTGGTGGATGAGGCCTGATCTTGTCTTTCTGGTAGGCAGGACCGCGTCCGGTGGTGTGTTTGTGGGTGTCTGTGACCTTATTATGATTTTAGGCAGCCTCTCTGCTAACGGGTGGGGTTGTGTTCCTCCCTTGCTAGTTGTTTGGCATCAGGTGTCCAGCACTGTAGCTTGCTGGTCATCGAGTGGAGCTGGGTCTTAGCGTTGAGAAAGAGATCTCTGGGAGAGCTTTTGCCGTTTGATATTACGTGGGGCTGGGAGGTCTCTGGTGGACCAATGTCCTGAACTCGACTCTCCCACCTCAGAGGCTCAGGCCTGACACATGGCCAGAGCACCAAGACCCTGTCAGCCACACGGAATCCCTGCCTCACCCCATGGGCGAGCGGCCGATGGGGGTAGGTATGCTTTCTTCCTTTCATTGTGGAGCCTTTCCTCAGGGGTCTGGCACCTCTTGGCTGGACATTCATTCTCAGCAGAAGGCACTTAAATCTGATTGGAAGCTCCTTGCCTGCAAGTGAAACTGGCACCTGGAGGACTGCACAGTAGGTGGTCAGGCGGGTTTTGGGTTGGAGAACCTCCGAAGATGGGTTTCAGGAGGTCTTTTCTCAACCAAAAGAGGAATCCCCTGCCTGGGGGATTATATACATGTTTCCCTTCATTGTGGAAACTCAAGGGTTTAGGGGTGCAGAGAGAAGAGGGAAACAGTGATCCCATAACTGGATCTGAGTTCATGGACTGTCCTGTGCCTTCTGCTCCTGAGCTGGCCTGGGAGTGGGCAGAGAGAGTAGCAAAATGGCTCTGAGGAGAAAAGGGGCTGGGGCTCTCACTGCTCTACATTCAAACAATCCCCATTTTTGGTCTGCTTCAATCCTCCAAACTTTGAGGTAGTTGGTCTCTTATAGTTTGAAGTCTCTTGAGCGTTCAGGAAGGTATATCTCATTGGCGTGTCCAGTTTTGCAGTTTTCTTCACTGTCTTTGCAGAGTCATTAACTACTCCTCACTTTGCTTTCCATCTCCCCCAGATGTGTTGGTATCTTACATCTGCTATTACCTCTCTTACTCTGTTTGTCCTTATGGGTTTTTGCCTTTTTCCCCTCCTATTCCTACTGTGGGGGTTTGGAAGGAAATAGAGATAAATGAAAGCATAAAATTCTGTATTTAACTAGAAGTCCCCAATTATCTTTTGATTTTAAAAACAGTCCATTGGTATTAGACAGTCAGGTGTGGGCAATCTCCCTGTATAACCAAGAGCAAAGCAAACTTTCTGTACACCAATTGTGTAAGATGGCAACATATTACATATTTTTAATTTTCTCTTTAAAGGTAAATACATGCACATGAAAAAAGGTAAATCATATAAAAAGAGTAAATAGTGAAAAATACACACCTTTTTCTCATTCTAGTTCCCAGTCCAACAACTCCCCTCCTCAAATGCAGTAAATATTGTCAGTTTCTCAGGTATACCCTCCTCTTTCTTATACTTCTGATACCACATTATGTAAACTCTACTGACCTCTTAACAATGTATCTTGGATATCATAACTCATTCTTTTTCACAAGTACAATGAATTATTTCACAAATAATCCACTATTTTTGTATATGTATGTATTGTAACTTATTTAACTTGTCCCTACTGACGGGCATTTAATTAATTAATGTCTAGTTTTTTTCCTACAGAACAATGCAGCAGTGAATATCTATCTAGCCATCTTTATATTAGAAATATATATACCTTTGTGAATGTACATGCAGGATAAATTCAAGTGGAATAGCTGAGTCAAAGGATACATACACTTGTCCTTTAATACCTATAGCCAATTGTTCTCCATGCAATTGTACCAATTTATACCCTCTAACAATGAATGAGAGCTCCTGTTTCCCTCTCTAACCAGTGCATTATAATTTGGAGGCTTTGGATTTCTAAGCAGTACTGTAGCAATTTGGATTTCTAAGCAGTACTGTAGCAATTTTGGATTTCTAAGCAGTACTGTAACAAGGATACGTACACTTGTACTTTAATAGCCAGTTGTTCTCCAAGCAATTGTACCAATTTATACCCTCTAACAATGAATGAGAGCTCCTGTTTCCCTCTCAAACCAGTGCATTATAATTTGAAGACTTTGGATTTTTAAGCAGTACAGTAGCAATTCTCAGCTGGATGGTGGAATTCAGACTAAGCTTTCACCTACACAAAAAGGCGGGGCCAGGAATACTATTGGCCAGTAGAAGGTAGCCCAGGCCTTGGAAATGTGGACTGAAATAAGCTTTCTGAAATAATTCAGGTAAATGTTGGGATAGTGTTATGTGTCTATAAATAAAATGTTTACCTCTACTCAATAGATCATACCTGAATGTAACGATCAATCAGTTGGTAAGTTAATTCATTCCTTCTTCAACAAATGCTTATCATACAACTTCCAGGCACTGGGCTGAGCCCTGGGAGTTCGAAGAATAAGGTGCAGGTTCCTGCCCTGCAGGTGCTTATCTAGTTGGGGTTGGTAATGACAGCACCGTGGTGAGGCACTGGGAGAGAGGCAAGCCTGGAGTCCTGAGCAAGGCCCAGGAAGGACACAGAGCCAAGAAGTTCTGGAACCTGCTGGAACACGAGGGGATCGAGCACTGCATCCTGTCGAAAGGCCTTACTCTCTTTGCGTAGGTGAAGCTAAAGTTTCTTTCAGAATTAAAATTGTTACACCACTTCTTGCCTGCGTGGTCTCTTTCTGCCAGGGGTCTGAGGAGATCTTTGTAGAGCTTCTTAATCTGAAGTACATCCCTTAAAACTGGATGCAGATTAGGTGTGCGTGCTTTTTCCTGGGGATAGGGTCACAGGCTTCATCAGAATCTCAAAGGAGTGTGCAACTCCAGGAGGCTTAAGAACCAGTGGCTTAGATTTTCCTCAAGCGAATTCAGGCTCTTTCACCTTAAAGTGTCTTTTAAAACACCCTACTCAGACTCTAGCCTAGAGATGTGTGTGGTTACTAATACCTGGCCCCTTTTAAACCTCTGTCCTTTATCCTTCATCCAGCTTCCCCTCCCCCATGCAGAAATAGGCACAGTGATGGGTAGCCTCCCACCACTCCTCTTTCCTGTCCTTGTTTCTCTTTATTCAGCAACCCCATACTTAAACACAATTACAGTGTAAGCAATCCTGTACCTAACTGTAATAATGTGATATCATCAAACAGAATTGGGAATTCCCATTTCCAAGGCAGTCTCTCATGTTTTCGCTCAGGTTTTTTGGTTTGGAATGCTCAAGTCCAAAAATCGAGTTCAGCGCACATTTAGCAAACACTTTCTTTATTTAGGACATCGTGCTCCATGCTGAGGGAGAGAGGAGGAAGAACAGGATATAGAGATGAATTAAACCTGGTTCCCACCTTCAGGGAGAGGAGACCTGTTGGAAATTGTACAGAGTGCTGTGGGGATCCAGAGAGGAAGTGATTATTTCTTACTGGAGGCTGCATGGAAGAAAGTCATGAAGATATTCTATCTGGGCAGTATTTCTCATCACTGAGGAGGCCATAGACTTTTGCTCTCCAGTAACATTACCGTTTCTGATCCTTCAAAATGAGCTGCTGGGCCTGGAGGCTGACACCTGATTAGAAATACCTAGAAAATAAGCCTAGGAGAAAAATTAGCCGGTGTATGAGAACGTACAGTGTAAAGGAAATATAACACATTGTTATTCGAATCAGTGTAAGAACTTTTGAAAACTGATAGGAAATCTTTGTCATTATGATGATCGTGTTATCATTTTATTTCAAAATTTGACATCGTGGTCACTTTATTTTATAAAGGATGCAACCAGAAAAGCTGACAGATTTTACTAAAGACATTTCCACTGTACCTACCAATTCCTTTTTGTTTTTTGGCCGTGACACGTGGCTCGTGGGATCAAACCCTGGCCCCCAGTTTAATCTTAGATGATTTTGACTCCAAAAACTCTTCCCCGGCAGTGGAAGTGTGGAGTCCTAACCACTGGACCGCCAGGGAATTCCCTACTGTATTATTATTTTAAAAGTCTGTCTCCAAAGCAAGCCAGAAAGAGAAGTAGAAAAATTATTTTGCTAGAAATATTTACAGGCTGTGAGGGCTTTTCTGAAATGTAGATCGAGGAGTGTGTGTGCGTACATTTTCTTCTTACTAAATCATATGTGATCAAGCATTTACTACTGATATGAGTCATAACTGAAATTTGTAGAGTGCTTTTAGACTGGTGCTTCCCAAGCAGTTTCACATTCATTATAAATCCTGTACTGTACATTAGCATATGGGCTAATACATTTCCTTATTCTCTGTTCTTAGGATGAAGTGGCACCCACCAAATTTTTGAGACAGCTCACAGCTTAGAGGAAGGCTCATCTAAATAAAGGCTGGCTAAAGTGGCATTGCAGGGATTTAATCCTCCTCTGGCTGCCCATGTGACCAGAAGGCTGATTTGCAAGTTTCTTCTTTCCTGGGGTCCAGATTATCAGGTCTCCGGGGCCCTGCAACTTGACAGCAAAAGTGCAAAATGAAGAAAATCAGAGATTCGCGCCTGCAGCAGGGAACTGCGGGCCTCTGCGGGGCTTTTCCACACCAGAGCAAAAGATTCTCTGGCCATCAAAGGAAATAGCAAACTGGAGCCTTTGTTTTGGGACACAGCCACCTACCACAGAGCACCAGCACGGCCAGCCAGAAAGTTCTTGGAGCCTGATCAGGGAAGCGGCTCTGGTACCTGGACGTGTGCCTGATGGTCCAGTTAGAGCTGGCAAGTTCAGCGTGAAGGAAGGTCTCGAGTGAGGCCGGCTTCGGGCTTGGCTGGTAGGCGGTTCTGGCATTGGCCTCTGCCCTCCCCCGGCTGAAGCTGAGAAGGGGGGTTGCACCTTCAAGAGTCTTTTCCGGGCTCTCAAGGACACAGGGCTCTGGCAGTCAACTCCCATCTCCCACCCGCCGGGCGCCTTCGTCCCCTCCCCGGCCTGCCCCCCATCGGTGCCTCTGCTGAGATGGAAACGTGGGCCTGCGGAGGACGATGACTGCCTTGTATGTGAATGGAGGCGGCCTGGAGAACACCCACTATGCCAGGTGGGACCGGCGAGAGAGCGTGGAGAGTGGCGGTCAGACGGAGTGCACCAAGGAGGACAGAGAGGGACAGCCTCGCCAGCTGACACCCTTCGAGAAGCTGACCCAGGACATGTCCCAAGACCAGAAGGTGGTGAGGGAGATCACTCTGGGGAAACGGATCGGCTTTTACCGCATCCGAGGGGAAATCGGAAGTGGGAACTTTTCCCAGGTCAAGCTCGGGATTCACTCCTTAACCAAAGGTAGGATCCCAACCTCCACGGGTGTTGCCCAGGGTGTTGGGAGCTGGTTGGGGGTCGGGTTAGGAGTCCAGGGCCAAGGAGGCAGGTGAGGCGTCATCACTGAGCCCCTGCTAAGTGCAAGTCCTATGCCGGCCGCCGGCCATTGTTGCCGCAGTTCATTTTCACAGCGATGGTGTGAGCTCAGTATTTTTATTTCACTTTATAGATAAGGAAACTAAGATCCAAAGACGTCAAACGCGGCTTTAGCAGTTTAACCTTAGATGATTTTGACTCCAAAAATTCTCCCACTATAGCATGCAGGTGAACTCACTCAAACAGTGAGGGCAATCTGTCCTCTCCAGTTACACCTTGGAGAAGCGGAGGGGAGCGTGGCTTGGTTCCAAGGCCACTCGTATTCCGGGTCCTTATTTGTAACTTCTGTTTGTGTTTGTTTGTCAATACCAGTGGCACAGGGGACCTCCCGGATGGTCAGTGGATAGCGGGGTCCAGCCTCTCCTCCTTACCAGAGGCTGCTGCTTCTGTTAGGTTTGGGGAAAAGGGACTTGACCTCAAGAACTCCTCTGCTTCAGTCTGCTCGGTACTAGTTCTCATTGTTGTTAGCTCCTTGCTTGCTACCAAACAGCCACGCTTGCTTGGTTGCTGGTCACTCTGGATTCTAGACCAGCAGTGCCCACCGCTCTGGCCTCAGAGAGGAGCTGTGTGGAGAGACCAGCAGCCCTTTGCTGCCCAACCCATGTGGGCATTTCTCCAAGTTACCTCTAATTTAGCTAACTAAGCCTGGAGATAGTCATAACGGAGTCACAGGACAGAGAAAGAATGCCTGCAACTCGGTATAATCTACAGACTTCCTAAAGCCCATGGGCTCTGCCCTCTCCCTGAGAGTCCCATACTGACATTTATTCTCCTTGCACTCAGGCTGCCACCACGTCTCCAGGGCTGCGCTTTCTCGTGTCAGAGTTTTGTTTTCTTTTCTTCTCCAACCCCCAATCCCATTCCCCGCTCATCCCTGTTTGGTCCCTGTGAAGAAAGTACTACAACCTCCTCTACCTACACACACACACACACACACACACACACGCACGCACGCACATGCGTGCACACACGCCCAAGTCACTGGAGCTCCAAGTCCCCTTCTATCTTGCTCTGAGCCCGAGTGTCTGGGTTCATGCCTACTCACCTTACCTACCTGGGGACATTACAGCGCTCCTGTGAGCCCTCAGGTTCCTCCCTGACAAAATGCAGCCAGTAGCATTGCTTACGTTACTCATAAAAGCAGCTCTAGGGGCTGCGACTCACATCTAATTGGGAAAGATGTTGCTTTTCAATAGTCTAGAGCAAGAGTGAAAGACAACATAAAACACATAAGGAGATGAGGGGCCAGAAATTGAGAGGAAGACATGAACAGGAAGTAGAGAGGAGAAGTTGCATAAGGGCAAACCAGGAGAGGAATTCAGAAAGGGGAGAGTGTCCGTTGTGGCAGAGAGGTCACAGGGGCTAAAGTCTGAGCACAGCATGTTGGAACTGCTTCCCGAGTGTAGGTTCAGATATTAGATTCTAGTGGAGACGATAGGATAGTGGAAAGGACATGTGCTTCAGAATCAGACAAATCTGTTCAGATCCTCATTCAGTCACTTACTAGGTATCTGACTTCATGCATATTACTTAGCCTTTTTGGTCCTCAGTTGCCTCAGATGTAAAATAGAGATAATGATTCTTATCTTAGAGTTGTTGGGGAAATTAGGAATAATATATATGAAGTACATGGCACAGAGTAGCCACTCAATAAATGGTAGCTATCATTGTTCAAGTCTATTTTTTTACTTAAAACTATTTCAGAAGGAAATTTGATATTAAAGTCGTGAAAACCCATGAATAGAAGGTAGTGGTAAAAATAAATACAATGCACACAAATTTCAAAGTTCTGTTTATTTATTTTTCCAGCTTTATTGAGATGTAATTGACATATAATATCATGTAAGTTTAAGGCATACAATGTTCTGATTTTATATATGTATATATTATGAAATGATTACCACAATAAGGTCATTTAACACACTCACCACCTCATATAGTTACAATTTCGTATGTGTGTGGTGAGAACTTTTAAAATCTATTCTCTTAGCAACTTGCAAAATATGTTAAAGGGGGCCTTCCCTGGCAGTCCAGTGGTTAGGACTCCACACTTCCACGGCAGGGGGCATGGGTTTGATCCCTGGTGGGGGAATTAAGATCCCGCAAGCTGCACAGCATGGCCAAAAAAATAAAATAAAATTTAAAGGAAACTTACGAAGTGACTGAAAGTAATTTAAAACATGCCAAAAACCCATCTGTGAGTTTCTCTTTACCTTACTTAGGAGAGTGAAGGGAGAACTGATACAGAAATAACATTTTTATGCTGTGTTTCAGTGTCATTTAAGGCTGTTTTCATGCACTAAAATCACTGCATGCCCCATGAGTGTTCAAGGTTCCAGTTCAGGAAACACTGACCTCATCTAGCCCTCCTGAATTTTACAAATGGGGAGACGGAGGCTCAGAAGTGGCTGTCCCGAGGTCACGGCAGAGACAGGGTTAGAACCCAGCTTCCTTTTCGCTGCAAGCTACCTCGGGATTTTGATGCAGGGTGGAGGGGGCAGCTCTTTCACATGCTGCCCTGGACAAGCCGACCAAGTGGGCTACCACTGCCTTCTTCAGCCCCAGACCCCCGCCAGACCCCACCCTGCTCACCAGCCATTCTCCTTCTTGGCAGCCGGACTGCCGAGGAGGGATCCTGCCCTCCAATGCCTGCAGCAGGGAAGCAGGGGACAATGCGCAAGTCTTAGAGTGTATAACCAAGACTCAGAAGCAGCACCTACCTTCTGCCCGCCCTCCCTGTTCAGACAGTGTGTAAGAGAGAGCAGCACCTTGCCTTGAAGGTGGCAGAAGGTAGTGCAATATTGTGGAAAGATATCAGCTTTGGAGTCAGCCAGACCTGCGTGGAATTCCAATTCTTTTTTCCTCTAGCTGTGTGACCCCCAAACAAGTTATTTTACCATTCTATGCCACAATTTCCTTATGTATACGTGAAGAAAATATATCAGCTGCCTAGGATTGCTAGGAGGAGTGAATTTTAAAAAGATATAATATACTGAATATTTACCATGTACCTAGACAGAGCATGTAGCAAGTATTCATTAAGTGCCAGTATTAGTCTGCTTTCAAAAAAGTCCAGGTCCTTTAGGCCTGTGTGAGTCACACATCATTCGTTTCATGGGACAGAAGCCGACTCAGATGAGCTCACGCTGACAGGGTGACTTGTGTGCAGGGGAATTTTGTGGCTGCTCAGCAGGGAGGTAGAGGCACGTTTCAAGGATGGAGGTTACCCTCTCCATCTCCCCTTTCTCTGGGGTTGCGCAGCTTCTCATTCCTACTTCGTACTTCTTTCTGCAGAGTGGCCTTCTCTGCTTAATTATCCAAAGGCATATGGCCAAGAATGATTGTTTCCAGTCCCATATCTACATAACCTCTCAGCTTTATCCCATCTCCATCCCACTCGTTTCATTCTATTTCAGCTCAGATTTTGAAAAGAGAATATAATTGCTCACTGACCAGCCGGTGATGGGCCACCGCTGAGTCAAGGGCCTGCCTATGTCAAGTCAGCTGCAGCCTTCCGGGTCACACGACCCACTGCACTGTCAGCAGGGCCCGAGGTCCAAAGAAGCGTCTCTGAGATGGGAGAGTGGAGAACACAGTAAATTGACTGACATACCATCACCGCGACGATAACCAGCTAAGCAGGGAAACCACCACAAGCCAGGAGCAGGAGAGCGTCTAATTCCTTAGACAGACTGTTACGTGAGGAGGACAGAAGAAAGAGGAAGGACCACAATTGGTGTTTACATAGTGACTTGCTTCTTGAATGCCAAAGGCGAAGCCTGTCGTATTACAGAATTCACTTAATTCTAGTCTCTTGAGTTTCAGAGAATGCGGTGTTTTCCTGCTGTGTGGATGGGGGCCTCAGTGGCCTCACTATCATGCTCTCCTCACTCCTAAACCGCCACAGAGCAGCCCTATTGTCAAAGGCTCAATGTCAGCCTCTGCTTATGGGATGGGATGGGATGGGTGCACAAAAGGAGAGGAAAGCCAAAAGTACGGGCAGAGGAAAAATCAGTTCAACAAGCACGTTTACACAAGCCAGAAAATGTTAACAGCAGGTCATTGTGCACGTTGTACTGATGCAACAGGAAAATGAATCCCAGACTTCGCCTCCCAACTTGCAGACTCATCCCGGGATGGCCTCATCCTGGTACCGTGCTCATCTCTCTTCTGGGTTCTATCAGAAGTGAGCCCAGGAAAGAGTAGAAAGGTGAGGACAAAAGGAACTGAGAGTGTGAAGGAGGGGAGACCCAGATGTGAATCGATGTGGGGATGAAGAAAGAGACGGGCGGTGTAGGTACTAGGAAGTGAGAACTCTGGGAAGATGACAGAGGCAAGACTGGAAGATTGTGACTTATGAAAAGAGGGAGAACGTTAGGCTACCGGGAGCAGACTGGGATGGAAAGACAGGGGGACATTCCTCTAAAATCTTTACCTCTGCAATGGAAGGAGATTTATCAGGGCGTGGTTTAGCCTTGCTGGGAATTACAAATACCCTGTCCCATTACCAGGCCATGTCAGATGACATAGTCTGAAGAGCGATTTGTATAAATACGGTTCCCATACAAAGCCAGCTTGCCAAGAATTGTCATTAGGTTTTCTAGGAAATATGGGCAACCTGGATAAGATAAAGGAGGAGATTCCCAGGGAAGCGGAGGGTTTCTGTGCCAGGGGCAGCTCCCAAGACAGTAGTTTAAAAAAAGACACCAGCTGCTCTGGATCCCTAAAGAGAAGGCTCCAGTATACGCCCCTGCTGGCTGGAGTTTATTTTTATAGCTAATGGCTCAGATTCTCCTGGGCCTTGCAAGCTGATAGGGCAGGCTGAAGCCATCATGAGTCCCCTTTTAGGCTGATTAGAAATTTCTCAAAAGACATGACGCACTCGGCTTCTGAATATTTTATGTCCCATCTGTTGCCTCAAACAAAAGTAAAAGAGGCCATGGGTGCCTGTCCCTTTCTCTGTTGCTGTCCTTTCTGACCCCTCCATCCCTGGTCTTCTCTGTTACTCTAGTCTCATGTTTCTAGAAGCCTTTCTTCTTCTCTCTCAATTTATTTATGCATTGGTTCATTCATTCTTTTTTAAAAAATATAATAAACTCTCTTGTGCCTTACAGAGATGAATAAGATACAGCTCTTGCCTGATAGGAACTCGCAGTAGGTAACGGAGACAGACAGGAAACAATTGATAAGTGCTGTCACATGGTGAGGTTACAAAGGGTGTGCTCGACTGTGGCTGAAATCAGGAAAGGGTCAATTGATCAGGAAAGGCTTGCATTAGGTCTTGAGGTTTGCGGAGAAATAATGCAGGACACAGAGGAAAGGGAACTCCAGTCAGAGAGAGAGGATGTAAAGTGACTGGAGGTATGAGCCAGGGTGCGGAGTGTTTGGAGATTTAAGAGTAGTTCAATGAGGCTAGTGCATGGGATGCACCCACAGAGTAGTGGGAGATATGGTGGGTGATGTAGGCAGGGACTAGATCATGGAGAATCTTCTTGCATATTTGGATTTTGTCATTTATGTATCAGGAAGCCATTGAAGAGCTTTAAGCAAGCAATTAATAAAATGATTAACTATTAATTATTTCAGTGAGGAAAGGGAATTGAAGTTGGGACATGACAAGAGTCAGGCATGTCAGAATAAAATATTTGTCTAATGATCCAGATGAACGATGATGTCCACCTCAACTAAGGAAGTGACAGTGAGGATGGAGAGAAGGGGATGCATTTGAAAACTATTTAGAGTATTAGTGGTCAACTGCATGGGGGAAAGCAGGAGAGGACAGGGACGGGAAGAAGTAAAGATGACTCCCAGGTTTCCAGCCTTAATGACTTAGCAGTGAATAGTGAATACAGGAGAAGTGGATTTGAGAGTGCAGATCTGGAAGCACTGACTTGGAGGTACATGGAGGTCAAGTAAAGGAGCCCAATGACCATCTTGGAACCCAAGAGAAAGTGTGCATGAGAAATAAAGATTTGGGGCCTAACAGATCTGGGGTATAGTGAAAGTCTTGTATGTCCTGGTCATAGGCTCCTTGGTGTCAGACATTTATCATATTGATCCTTAGACTTCCCCCACATTCATTATAACTAATAAATATTCAACAAATACTTGGTGAATTAAGTTAGTATAATAACTTCCCCGGAAAGTCCAGTAGTGGTGGGAAGAGATATGGGAGGGAGCAATGCATGGCAGTACCCTCTGGTGGGTTCTTCATGCTATAATCTCCTAGAAGGACAGGGCTGGGGGACTCACACAGGCTCTAGTAAAGCTTAACCGAGAAGGCCCAGTGGTTTTGAAAAAGGGGTCCCTCCTCTTGAGTACATTCATTAAAACAGCAGTTTAAAATTATGTTTTCTGGATGCACCTAGAGATTATCATACTAAGTGAAGTAAGGCAGAAGAAGAAAGACAAATACCATATGATATCACTTAGATGTGGAATCTAAAATATGCCACAAATGAACATATCTATGAGATAGAAACAGACTCACAGATGTAGAGAACAGACTTGCAGTTGCCAAGGGGGAGGGGGTATGGGGGAGGAATGGACTGGGAGTTTGCTGTTAGTAAATGCAAACTATTATGTATAGAATGGTCCTACTGTATAGCACAGGAGACTATATTCAATATCCTGGGATAAACCATAATGGAAAAGAATATAAAAAAGGCTTTGCTATACAGCAGAAACTAATGCAATATTATAAATCAACTATACTTCAATAAAAAAGTAAATTAAAAATAAATAAAATTATGTTTTCTTACTTTAAGAATGGTTAGTTATTGGCTTTGGTGAATCCATCCTAAAAATAAATTCAGTATTACTATAACAAAAAAAAGTTCCCTATTTGTAATGCAAAGGACTCAAAATAATTTATATGCTCCAATGGTGCAGGAATG
>NW_006788723.1:873267-887802 GCF_000442215.2 Lipotes vexillifer | reverse complement strand
CAGGAATGCTCAAGGATATTAAAGCATATGCACTTGGATGGAAGTCACACAGCCATTAAAAATCACAATTGTGGAGAGTCTGTGGTAACATGGAGGATGCGTGGGACACGATAATAAATGAAAAAGCAAGGCGCAAACTTGAGTTACACTGCAGTGGGGATACTTATCCTGGGCTCTTGTGAGCATTAAGTGAGATCATTTATTCAACAAATATTTGTTGATCACCTCCCGTGTAACAGGCACTGTTCTAGGGACTGGAGATACAGAAGTGAACAAAATAGACAACAATCTGTCCCGTGGAGCTTATGTTCTAGCAGGGAGAGACAGACAAAAGTAAGCCAGTAAAATATTCATTATGCTACGTAGTGATAAGGGGCAGGAAGGAAGATAGAGCAGAGGGGAGGGGAGGGAGCATTGGGGGCTGCAGTTTTAGACAAAATGGCCAGGGACCGCCTCCCTGAGGAGGTGATCATTGAACTGAAGGGAATAAGGAAACTGGCCTTGGAGTCCATGGGGGAACGTGGTCAGGCAGAGGGGACAGCAGGCAGAAGGGCGCCAAGGTGGGAGAGTGCCTGTAAAACTCTAGGAACGGCTGAGGCGTGTGACAGCAGAGAGTGGCAGGGACCAGACCACATAGGGTTGATATGCAGTACGGCAAAGTCAGGACTTTGGCTTTTCCTATGAGGGAAACCCCGAGCCCTTTGAGGCAGCAGAGAAGTGACAGCGCGACCTGGCTTACGCTTAATAGGATCACCTTGGCTGCTCTGTTGAAAATAGGCTGCAAGGGGTCAAAGGCAGAAAAGGAGAGATCAGCTAGGAGCCTATCGGAATAATCCAGGCGAGAGAGAATGGTGGCTTGGACCAGGAAGGGAGCAGTGAAAGGCTGAGAAGTGGCTGGATTCTGGCTGTATTTAGAAGTAGAGATAACAGGATTTGCTGACAGATTGAAAGTGGAGTGTAAAAGAGAAGAGTCAAATACTCAAGGTTTTTGTTCTGGATGACTGCAAGAATAGAGTTTCCATTTACTGAAACTGGGAGGACTGTAGAAGGAACAGGTTTGGGGTGGGGGAGATCAGTATTGGACGTGTTATGCTGGGCGTGCCTGTTACACATGCACAGCAGAGGCTGTTGGTGCCTCACCCGTGTCTCCTTGGGCCGTACCATTTCAGTGCATGCAGGCCAGACCTTCAAATGCCAGTCTCTCCATCTCTTTGCCTCTGGGCTTTCTCTAGCTGCTGGAGCTGCTGTTCCTGCATGCGTGGGAAATAGAGGGGAATTAATGTCTGCCAGGAACAGCCAACAACTAGTTACTGGCAGTAGTTGATGTAAAAATACCCCAGCTCTCTCACTCTTCTCATGATAAAACTCAAACGATAACTCGCAGCAGGATCGTTGGAAGACGGAGGGAACAAAAGATGCCCATCGAGCTGAGAAGTCATCTTGAGACTGAAAAATGAGGCAGGTAGCTCCATATACTCAATGGATCAGTTTATTGTAGGGTACCTTACAAGGTGGGATCAGGATCTGGCCAACAAAGATCTGGAAGCATTCACAGCTATCCTCTGCACCGCCCGAAGGGCCACTGGGGCAATTTTATAGCTAACCTAGGGTATGGGAGTACCCTTGAAAACAGGAAGTACATTCCTAAGTCAAGATGATTGACTGGGTAACTAGTCTCGTGGGTTCCAGGAAAATGTCGGCGGTCTTCATCATTATTTGGGAACTAACAGAGCATAGAGGCCACCTGGACCTACCGATCATTAAACAATATCTGTTAACTACAAAGCCCTTGACTGAGAAGTGATTTGCCACATAGTACAGTCCTGGGTAGGGTCAGTGGAAGGACAGGAGGAATTGTATGAGGCCGAGATGATGTCAGTTATGCTAACAGCCATGCAGGATTAACTGGTAACTCGCTTAGTAACACTTCCTTAACTGGCTGCCTTTCCTCATTCTCCTACCAGTGTTTCCTGGGTACCATCTCCTTCATCAACTACTTGCACCTGAATCACTGCCTCATGATCTGCTTCTGTAAGAAGCCAAACTGAGACAACCAAGTGGAGAGGTCTTGTAGGCAGGTGTATTTATGCATCTGGAATTGTTGAGGAAATTGTAGGGATGTCCAAGGACTAAGCCTTCAGGTGTCGAACATTTAGAGGCTGGGCAGATGAAAAGAACACAGCAAAGGAGCCTTAGAAGAAGTGGCAAGAGGTAGGAGGGAAACCAGGAGCGTGTGTTTTCCTAGAAACCAAGTGACAAAGGTGTTTCTAGGAGGAAGGATGAAGTCTGAAAACTGGCCATTGGTTTTAGCAACTTGGAGGTCATCGGTGACCCTGAGAGGAGCTTTTCTGGTAGCAGTATCTCTTAGGTTCAAGACATAATGAGGGGAGGACTGGAGACAGTGACATAGAACCAGCTCTTTAAGAGAGTTTTGCTACAAAGAGAATGAGAAGAGTCTGATGCTAGAGGGGGAAGTGGGGTCGAGAGAGGTTTTTTGTGGTTTCTCAAAAACTTTTTTTAATGTTTAACATACATAAATACAAAAAGAAGTATGAAAATCACAAATATGCAGTTAAATGAATTTTCCAACTAAAAAGACCCATATAACCACCACCGAGTTCAAAAAAGAGAACATTCCCAGTACTTTAGAGGCTCCCCTATCCCCCCTTCTATTTACAACATCCCCAAGTATAACCACTACCCTGACTTCTAACATCACAGATTGTGTTTGCCTGTAAAACTTTATATAAATGGCATCATACAATATATCTTCTTTTGTCTTATTTCATTTGCTCAATATTAAACTTGCGAAAGCTGGGGACTTTCCTGGTGATCCAGTGGTTAGGACTTGGCTCTCTCACTGCCGGAGCCCCGAGTTCGATCCCTGGTGCAAGCAGCAAAGCACGGCCAAAAAAAAAAAAAAAAAAAGTGAGAAAACCATCCGTATTATTTTATGTAGTTTAGATGCTTCATTCTTATTGCTACATAGCAGCCCACTGTACAAATACACTACAGTTTATTTATCCATTCTACTGTTGACGAACGTGAGGATAGTTTCCAATTTGGGGCTATTATGAATAATGTTACTATGAACATTCTAGTACAAGTCTTTTGGTAACATGTATGCATTTTTGTGGGGAAGACTTTTTTTTTTTTAGATGGGTAAATAGCACGAATGTATGCAGATGGAAAAGATTCAGCAGAAAGGTTAAAACTCATGACGCAGGAGAGAAGGAAGAAATTGTGGGCGCCTGTTCTTGAGCAGAGGAGAGTAGATGGAATCTATTCAACACGTAGAGGGGCCTTAGCTAGGCCTTAGATAGGAGCAGGGACCATTTACCCAGGGAAACAGGAAGACAGCGTTTATGGGCACAGATTCAGGTAGGCTGGAAGGAGTGGCAGAAGGAACTTGAAGAAATTCTCTTCTATGGCTTTCTTTACTCGATAAAATAGAAATCAAAGTCATCAGCTATGAGCGAGGAGAGAGAGAAGGTATTAGAGATTTGACGGGAGAAGAGAAGCCATGAAAGCGTCATCTAAAAGTGTAGGGGCGCTATTGGACCAGGGAAATATAGTGTGTCTGCCAGGAGCAATAAAGACGCACCTGAGATTATAGATCATGAATTCAAAGGGAGACAAGCCTTCATGGTCACTGCATGGGTGTAGGCAGAGAGTAGGTGGGAGGTTGGATTTAACCAGGGTGTGGTTCAGCTGAGAAAACATGATGAGAGAGACCAGAGATGTTGAGGCAGTACACAGAGCCATGACAACAACAATAAAGATGCTCCTCCAGGACTTCCCTGGTGGTGCAGTGGTTAAGAATCCACCTGCCGATGCAGGGGACACGGGTTCGAGCCCTGGTCCTGGAAGATCCCACATGCCATGGAGCAGCTAAGCCCGTGAGCCACAACTACTGAGCCTGCACTCTAGAGCCTGCGAGCCACAACTATTGAGCCTGCGTGCCACAACTACTGAAGCCCTCACACCTAGAGCCCGTGCTCCGTAACAAGAGAAGCCACCACAGTGAGAAGCCCACACACTGCAACGAAGAGTAGTCCCCTGCTCGCTGCGACTAAAGAAAGCCCGTGCACAGCAATGAAGACCAAACACAACCAAAAATAAATAAATAAATAAATTTTAAAGAAAAAGAAAAAAGATGCCCATCCAGTGCACACCACCAACCCTCCCCATTCCTCAACCCAGAAACCTTTACCTCTTCTTCAACCCTAACCCTTGGCTGAACCCCAAGTGCCATTGATGCTCCCTTCTAAATATCTCACCCTTTCCTAGTTGGATTATATTGCTATAATCTGTCTCCCTCATCCATATTTATCTCATCCTCTGCACTGCAGCCAGAAGCGGTCTTTTAGAAAATGCAAGGCTGGTCATATAGCTCGCTCTCTGCTTGAAACTTTCTAGTGGTTTCTCTTGGTTACCAGAGGGGAAGGGTGCAGGCAAGGGATAGTTAGCAAGTTTGGGATTGATATATACACACTGCTATATTTAAAGTGGATAAGCAACAAGGACCTACTATATAGCACAGGGAACACCACTCAATATTATGTAACAACCTAAATGGGAAACAACAAGGTCCTACTGTATAGCCCTGGGAACTATATTCAATATCCTATGATAAACCATAATGGAAAAAGAATATGAAAAAGAATACATCTATATAAAAATGGAAATGAAATGAAAAAGAACATATACATATACTGAACTGAATCACTTTGCTGTACACCTGAAACTAACACAACATTGTAAATCAACTATACCCCAATATAAAAGAAAAGAAAAGAAAAGAAAAGAAAAGAAAAACTCTCCAGTGGTTTCTCAGTGCCCTTAATCTGAGGTCCAGAATATGACTCACAGACTTTGGCCCTGGCTGACTCTCCAGCCTCGTCTTGGTTTATCTTTTCCTTCATTCCCCATGTGCCAGCTCCACTCTCTTCTTTCAATCCCTCAAAGGCAGTGGTCTCCAAAGTAGGATGCACATACCCATGGGGGTGCCCACTGGGATGAGGGAAGAAAATATTAGAACTTCTTTTCTATATTTATTTGTGATTACATGTTTTTAATTTCCATGATTACATACATTTAAAATGTGTATATTAGTAGTGCATGCATATAATTTATAAATAAATATACATAGAGAGCAATGCTCAAAAATGTTTATTAGTAAAGGAAGCTAATCAAAAAAGTGTATAGACCATTACCCTAAGGAATTAGGGTCTTTCCTGCCTCACTATCTTCTCTCCTATACAACCCTACTATTAGAATCTCTCCTTATTGCTTCTCCCCTACTTTCCTCTAGTTAACACTTAGACTCCAGGGAAAGTGTTAAAAATCTTCCCTGACCCTCTGACTCGGGGTACATCCCCTTGTTTTTTGCTCCACTGCATCCCGCTCTCTTACCCTCCTAGCCCACTGTGCTGGACATCTTCCACCTGCTTCCCCAGATCCATTGCCCACCCTTCATTTTGCTCTCTGTCCCAGTCTTCATCACGTCTCTTTAGTCCTATGGGTTCCAGTTGGCTTTGGCTTGTAGGGAGCCCTTGAACTGGATCAAAGGAAGGAGAGGGAGAGCCTGAGATCTGTTCCCCCAGCCTGACTGTGAGGTTGATTCAGGCCAGCTGTACTTCTGGAAGGACGTCTCAGCTCCCCTCAAGGTAGCTTTCTCTACACAACAGTCTCTAGGCTCTAATATCTGCTCCCTCCCACTGTCCCTTTGGTCCCAAAGACAGATTTTGCTTGGTCCACTCTAGGTTTGAAATTTTGAATTAGTTGCTGACACTTAATGATTAGAATGACTGCATTACAATTCAGATGTCTCTTGAAAAAAATTAGATTTGATAACACTGAGTCTACCTCCCAAACAGTAACAATTGTCTGGAGTTGAGTAGCAGCTGCCCCTTTGCTCTGGGGCATGTACTTCTCAGGACTCCACAGTCCCCACTACTCCCTATTGCCTTACAATAAGCCATCCACCCTATTTCCACCCTGGCCTCTAGAGACATTTGAGTTTGCAAGTCCTGGTTTAAGGAAATGTGTCAGTCTCTTCCTCAAATTTGGAGACAGGGGAGGTTTACCTCTCGAATTTCTCTTACTTCTCTCTCTCTCCTCTCCGTCACTACTGAGAGAGTCCTCTCCCTGCTGTTGCTATCATCACCTCCAAAACCATCACCCTGCCCTCAGGTGTGCTCTGCTCCTATCCCTTTCCCACACTGCAGCCAGAGTTCCCATTCTAAAGTGGATATCTGGTTATGACAATCCCTTAAAACCTTGTAGTGTCTTCCTACTGCCCTAAAAATAAAGGCTACTTAAAAAAAAAAAAAATTGAAGTATGATTAACTTACAATACTATATTACTTTCAGGTGTACAACATAGTGATCCAATCTTTTTATACATTACAAAATGATCGCCATGCTAAGCCATCTGTCACCATACAGTTATTACAATATTACTGACTATATTCCCTGAACTATACATTACGTTCCTGTGACTTATTTTATAACTGGAAGTTTGTACCTCAATCTCCATCACCATGTCAACTGAAAAAAAAAATGCACAACCTAAAAGTTGAGAATTATCTTTTATTCAGCAGACAAAACTGAGGACTTAAGCTGGGGACACAGTCTCTCAGATGGCTCTGAAGAGGTGAGGGGGGAGCCAGGGTATATAGGAGCTTTTGCAACAAATACCAGGTAGTCAGAACTTCAAAAGATTACTGTTAATTAAAGAAAACCGGATATTGCAAGTTAAGGAATTCAGCACTTTTCTGTGTATGGGAAGATGCAAAAGTCTGGGCTCATTGAAATCATTCCTTTGATGTGCACCTCAGCTATCTGGGGCCAGTATCCTGCGCTTTCTCATTCTGAGTCTCCCCAGGGTGCAGGGGGGGTCGGGTGGCTGCAGGGCTGACTGCTCGATGGCTGGCATCCCATTTCTATCCTGAGTTCCCTCAGGCCTCGCCTTCAGCGGCTGTAATGTGAAGGCTTAATGGCTGTAACATCCTTTGTTTACTGATATGTCCGGCAAAGTTTTTTTTTCTCTGAGAGTGTATTTCTTCGTCTTCCCACCCCCAAAACTACATTTCTTGAAATAATTTCCAGGTCTCTGGGTAATGTGACGCCTGCCTATGCTGCAGGCTGATTTGGGACCCCTTTCCCCCAGCCTGCCAATTCTCCACGCCCAGCGGAGTGGGCTCCTCTTAGATCCTCAAACACAAACGTGACATCTTGGCCAGACCTGGCACACTGTCCCCTTCCCATGGCCAAGTATTGGGCCTCCCTCCTCACCTCCTGTTCACAAGGCAAGTGTCATTTCTCGGGGGTCTCTCTGTTCTCCCATGTGCGCCCCTTCCTAACACGTGCCACGCTTGTAAGGAGGGTTTTTTCAAAGTCTCTCTGGAGTCTCACTGGACTGTAGGAACATGTCTGTCTTTTTCACAGTCTGGTGCAGAGTAGGTACTGCCTGAACATTTGTTGAAAGGGTGGACTTAGAGACCTAGTTCTTCACGAGCCGTCAATTTCTACCACTTAGTCATAATTCAGAACACCAGGGCTTTTTCAAATGTTTCTTATGATTATACATTTACGTTATGCGGCATGACTATAATCTGATTTATCACAAAGCGGAGGAAACAGGCTGGGACTAGTGAGACATCGGACGCCTAAGGGTGTAGAATTTCAGAACGCAGTTCCTCTCGCAAACATTCTCCTGCCTCACTCTGGTCCCGGCCGTGGGAGGGCAGCCTTTCCTAAGAACCGCTCAAATATAAATCTAAAATCTAACATCTAAAACTAGGATTGTCCTAAAGGGAGGTTTGAGACAGCGGCCTGGACGCACACCCCAACCGGATTCTTGGGCGGTCGCAGGGTGAGCAGCGCGCGTGCAGCTGCGGCGGCCGAGGGGGCGGCAGAGAGGGACCCGCACCTAAGCAGAAGCCTGGCCCGCGCTGGCGAGGACCGGCCGCAGCAGCGGCCCCTTCCGCAGGCAGGCTGCCGGGCTGAAGGACGGAATTCATTATTCTAGCCCTTGGAATAACAGCTCGCCTACCAGGCTACGCAAAACCAGAGTTTCTGTTTCAGGTAAAGAGCGGCGGGAAATCTTAATCCTAAAGCCTCAACAGCAGAAAGGACGCGAGCAGCGGGGCGAGAACGCCCCGGGGACCGGCCGTGGCGGTCCATCCGTCTGCCGGGAGGATTGCCTGCGGAGGTTGCGGGAGCCCTGAGCGTCCTGCTCCGTGTAGCTTCCCTCCTCCTTCCCCACCCGAGCAAGCGCGGCCACCTCAGGCACCAGCGAGCCCTGCCTCTTCGTCTTCCAGTTCCAGGAGTCCTAATGGACCTACTTTAACAAACCGATAACACTCCTATTTTAAACTAGCCGCTTCTATTTTCAGGCCCATAACCACTGTGCCCAAAGTTCCTCAAACCAGTTGTTTTGCAAGTAGGTCAAACAGGCGCCCGCCATCCCGTTCTCCCCGTTTATTTGCCTGGAAAATTCTTTCTTATCTAATAGAAAGTCTGGTCCAGTTTGAACCAAAAAATGAATGAAGTGTTACTTCGGAGTAGCGATTCATTCATTTTCAAACATTAACCATTTTTATTACACCATCTATGTTAATTGTATAATTAATTGTAGGAAAATTAGAAAACACAGATAAGTAAAAAAAAAAAAAAAGAAAATTAAAGGAAAACCATCCATTAGCAGGGGATAAACTGGGAGATTGGGACTGACATATATACATTACTATAAAATAGATTAATAATAACCTGCTGTATAGCACAGGGAACTCTACTCAATACTCTGTAATGGTCTACATGGGAAAAGAATCTTAAAAAAAAAAGTGGATATATATACGTATAACTGATTCACTTTGCTGTACACCTGAAACTAACACAACATTGTAAATCAACTATACTCCTACAATAAAAGTTTTTTAAAAAAAGAAAACCATCCATGATCCCCCTATTAATAAAATAACTATTCTAAACATATTGGTGTATATCTTGCCAGATTTTTTCCTATGCAAATGCATATTTGTGTTTTTCCTCACTTGTTCTCTACTGAGCAACTTTCCATGTCCATAAATAAAGATCAGCGTGATTATTTTGATAGCTGCATGTTGTACCATTAGAGAGATAGATGAACCACACTTTAACCATCTTACTTGCTGGACACTTAAGCTGTTCCCAGTGTTAGAGAAGTCTTCTTACACAAGCAATCTTGTACATGTGTCAGATTATTTCTTTAAGATTAATTGCCAAAAGTAAAAAGGGTGGGTCAAAGGGTGTGACCATTTTAAAGACTCTTAAGACGTAATACCAAACTACAGTCCAGAACCATCTTACCAACTAGTCCTCCCACCAGCAGCACCTTGCAGTGCCCGACTCTTCATGGATTCCCAACAATCCAGACACACCAAGCACTGGTGTTTCCTGTACTGGTACATGGTGTGCCAGGCACTGACAAAGTCAAATCAGATCAAACAGCCCATGCAAGGAAGGGGGTAGGAGGAAGAAACAGATGAGGAGTCAATATTTATAGGTAAATGTGCTGAAATTATAGTACAGAGAATACACAGAAACTGGATGTCATCATCTTCCTGGGACAGGTGTCATAGAAGGCTTCCTGGAAGAGGTTGGTTCTGAGGCTGGCCTTGAAGACTCATCCGGCATTAACTGAGTAAAGAATAGGAAGGAGTGATGAGCCAGAGAGAGGAAATAATCCAGGTAGATCCAGGTAGAGGAAAGATCCCAGGCATGAATGTCCTGTACCTTTTCAGTGAACAGCAAAACGTTCTGTAACATTAGACTACAGGGTGCATGGGGAGGTGGTTAGGAGCGGTGGGCCATAAGGCTGAATAGGTAGCTTGGGCCTGATCAAGAGGGGCTCTGTCGGCTAAATAAAGGTGCTTTAACTTTATCCAGAAAACTGGATAAAGCTCACCAAACTGAAACCTCCTTGGGAGGCAGGAGTTGGCATTAAAACCTGTACATGGTAGAGTCACACTGATCTAAGGGACCAGCATGGATGTTGAACTCAAAAATTGCTGTTTGTCATTACTGCTGAGGAGCTTTCTGAGCTGGAAATAGCCACTTAACCTCTGTGTCTAGTGAAATACAGGGACTAGGTTCCTTCCAGTTCTAAATAGCTATGAACTCAGGCACATCCTTTGACTTTTTTTTTTCTTTTCCAGAAAAGGTGGCCATTAAGATCCTGGACAAGACCAAGTTAGACCAGAAAACCCAAAGGCTCCTATCCCGCGAAATCTCCAGCATGGAAAAACTGCACCATCCCAACATCATCCGCCTTTATGAAGTCGTGGAGACTCTATCCAAGCTCCACTTGGTGATGGAGTATGCAGGGGGTGGGGAGCTCTTTGGGAAAATCAGCACTGAAGGGAAGTTCTCAGAACCAGAAAGCAAGCTCATCTTCTCCCAGATTGTGTCTGCCGTGAAGCACATGGTGAGCGGGGCGAGGAGGGAGAGTCTTGCTCCCATTCTACACGCAGTGGGAGCATGGGGCTTTAGTTTACCATCATCTAAGCATCCCCGAAGGCTTTAGTCCTACAAGGGCAGACAGCAGTCCCTTCTGCGAGAGTCAGATGTCTGGCTGGGATTGTGCTCCCTGCCTCCGAAGCAATGCCCAGGGATCTCCAGTTCCACGGCAGCCTCCTGGCCTCTGCGGAAGTTGGCAGGACTCACTCTGAGCAGCCAGATGACCATCACCCCCTCCTTGGCCACATGCATTCCTCCAACCCCGTCTTTCACTACTCGGAGAGCTGGCTTCTCACTGCTTCTTGGCCTTGCCTCCTTAATTCTGTGTCTAGGATGCCCTGTCCCCTCTTTTCACATCTCACATCCTCAATCCCATCCACACTTCGTGACCCAGCTCAGTTCTGTGTCTCTCTGTGAAACTTTCTTCAATCTTGGGTCAGCCCGCGCTGATCTTCATGCCTTTGGTGAACCCCACTAGCTCTTTGTTTGTTTGTTTGTTTGCGGTACGCGGGCCTCTCACTGTTGTGGCCTCTCCCGTTGCGGAGCACAGGTTCCGGACGCGCAGGCGCAGCGGCCATGGCTCACGGGCCCAGCCGCTCCGCGGCATGTGGGATCCTCCCGGACCGGGGCACGAACCCGCGTCCCCTGCATCGGCAGGCGGACTCTCAACCACTGTGCCACCAGGGAAGCCCCCCACTAGCTCTTGCTGCCTCTGTGCTCAACACATTAACACTTGCTCGTGTCATTCTTATTTTAGTTCTCTGATTATGTCTTTAGATAAACCTGGACTCCATAAGCATATTCCCCAGTTCCTCCATGAACTGGTTCTCCTGTGCCCTCCCTATTGTTGGCTGTCCCGCTGGGCACACAGGAGGAATCTGACCTGCAGACCTGATGACTACTTGTACCACTCTGTTAGTGCAAAGGTTTTCTGCCCTCTTTGCCCAGCTCTCAGTCCAATTGGCAGGAAGAGACACTTGTCTGGTGTCTATATTAGTTGAGAGGCTGTTTCTAGTTTGCTCCTCTGTTCGGATGTTGTGAGACAAGAACTGGGATCGGGGCTTCCCTGGTGGCGCAGTGGTTGAGAGTCCGCCTGCCGATTGCAGGGGACACGGGTTCGTGCCCCGGTCCGGGAAGATCCCACATTGCTGCGGAGCGGCTGGGCCCGTGAGCCATGGCCTCTGAGCCTGCGCGTCCGGAGCCTGTGCTCCGCAACGGGAGAGGCCGCAGCAGTGAGAAGCCCGCGTACTGCAAAACAAAACAAAACAAAAGAACTGGGATCAGTGAGCTCCTGGCCAAATTATTAGCAGGTTACTAGTGACCTAAGGGGCCCAAGATGGCAGCAGGGAGGGAGACGGGGAGGAAAAAGAAGTGAGCATGGGGAACCTGAGTGTGTTGGTAGTGGCTGTTTCAGACCTGTGGTTGTCATCTAAGTGGCCCTGTGCTGGGGTGAACTTTCCCTGGGCCAGGGAATAAGCCAGACCCATGCTAAGCAATGGAGCAGACGGGCACAGTCTTGCACATTCTTCTTGGAAAAGAGATCTGGTGGGAGAGCAGAAGAGGACCCAGCAGTAGAGGATGCAGACTGAGTCCTCTGAGGCTCTACACCCTGACATTTCTCCTAGCTCTCTGGTCTCCAAAAAGAGGAAGGGTGAATGATAGACATAGATCCAAATTTTATCAGGTTTGTTTGCTACGTGCCAGGACGATGCTGAATGCTATAGATACAGCATCACATACAGTTCTCACAACAGCCTTATGAGGCGGTTCTCAGTGTCCCATTTTACAAAGAAGGAAGGTGACACTCACATACACAGCCGGTATAGCTGAATCTAGAATTAACCAAGATGTCAGGCTCCAAAGCCTGGATTCTTGACAGGAGATCCAGCCGGAAAAGTGACATTAAACCATTTCCCAAGAGCCCTTGGCATTAAACTGGTCAAGGGTCTTCAAGGTTGTCTGGATCCAGAATTCAAGGGTAGGGATTGGATCTGCTGCCAGAACCTTGCCCAACATAGTATCCTCCCTTCTATTGAATTCCATAGCGATAAAGGAACCCACCCAAAGGAGCAGGGGTGTGGACTTGGGAGAGGACTCCTCACCTTCTTGGGGTTGGCCCTACTCAAGAGATTTCTCAGCCAGAAAAACCCATACATGGTCTCAGAAACGAAGGATTACTGTTTCACTGTGTTTCACAAGATCTGGGTCTTACTTCTGGCCCTAATTCCTGAGTCCACATGTGTGGGACAGACTCTAACCCTCACCCCACAGAACAGAACCTTTGGTCTGCTGGAGGGTGTGGGCTTTACCCTGGGCTAAGGGTTATGACAGGGCAGCTCTCAAGATCTGAGGTCTGACATGACTTAAGTTGATCTCCATTGAGTTTCTGTTGTTACTCCATTAGCACCTCATTGTTTCAGAGCAACTGATGCATCTTTAATGTTGGTATATTACTTTGAAAATGATGACTTTTTCCCCCTTTGCCTTCTTTCCACAGCATGAAAACCAAATTATTCACAGAGATCTGAAAGCAGAAAATGTGTTCTATACCAATAATACTTGTGTGAAGGTGGGTGACTTTGGGTTCAGCACAGTAAGTAAAAAAGGTGAAATGCTGAACACCTTCTGTGGGTCTCCTCCCTACGCGGCGCCCGAACTTTTTCGAGACGAGCACTACGTTGGCGTTTATGTGGATATCTGGGCCTTGGGGGTGCTTCTGTACTTCATGGTGACGGGCACCATGCCGTTTCGGGCAGAGACCGTGGCCAGACTGAGGAAGAGCATCCTGGAGGGAACGTACAGTGAGCCTCCGCACGTGTCAGAGCCCTGCCTCCGGCTCATCCGGGGAGTCCTCCAGCAGGTACCCGCCGAGAGGTACGGAATCGACTCCATCATGAACAATGAGTGGATGCAAGGAGTGCCGTACCCCACCCCTCTGGAGCCTTTCCAACTGGATCCGAAACATTTGTCAGAAACCAGCACCCTCAAAGAAGAAGAAAATGAGGTTAAAAGCACTTTAGAACACTTGGGCATTACGGAAGAGCATATTCGAAATAACCAAGGGAGAGATGCCCGAAGCTCCATCACAGGCGTCTATCGAATCATTTTGCATAGAGTCCAAAAGAAAAAGGCTTTGGAAAGTGTCCCAATAATGATACTACCAGACCCTAAAGAGAGGGACCTAAAGAAGGGGTCCCGTGTCTACAGAGGCATAAGACACACATCCAAATTTTGTTCAATTTTATAAATTGCATTAGACTCCTGGTAATTAAGCAAGATCATTGTTGCTGCTTTCAGATTTTTTCACCAACTTGAGTGGAGACTTTTTTGTAATTTTAAAATAAATTTAAATTTAAGATATGCATTCCCCCTCTGCCCCCCCCCCCCAAAAAAAAGTCTGTTAGCTCAGATTCTGGCTTGGTTTGCAACCTCATCTTGTTTTCAAACTCTAGCATTCACTCAGTTAATCGAGAAATACGCAGTGCCTACCATGTGCCAGGCACTGTTTAAGGTGCTGCAAAATAAAAAAATAGGCCAGGTCCTTCCTCTTCTGTGCAGGATAGTCTAGTCATTACTGCAGTTTGCCCTGAGGCTGTAACTGGGCTCATACCTTCCTTCCTCCATCAAGCATTGTAAATTTCCCTCACCTTTGGCCAGCATTCCGGCTGGTCTAGATTGGGTGGTATGACCCAGACCTTTATCATCAAAGGATCTGAACCCTTAGATGCCTTGCTCTTGTTGGCTCATGGTTGCTGCAATTGCCTCTTCACCATTATTATGAGGCTCTAAAGTAACACTCTTGGGTTCAGACATACTTTTCTTTAGCTCCTTATGAAAATCAGGGTCAGTAATTCCCACCACTATAATACCTCCTTTCTTTGCCTGCTTGTCACCTGGCATGGGGATTCCAAAGTGACCATGTGGTAGCCATAGACCTCAATTCACTGGACCCCTACTGGGTCTCCCGGTAGAAGCATTCCCCTGCCCCCAGGATAGAAAACCTCTAATAGAGCCAAGCCGAGACTGTAGGGA
>NW_006788723.1:869489-873190 GCF_000442215.2 Lipotes vexillifer | reverse complement strand
GTAGGGAAAAAGAAGTACAAATTCTTCAAGTGGGTCCCTGATTGTGATGGTAAGAAAAGTCAATCATGCTTCCACCCAGTGGTTCCCAGACCTGTGTATTTTAACAGCAGGGGACACATATCTATGAGCCATTGTTAAATCATGTATACTGAATCCTGAGGGCTAGCACCCCAGCCCTGCAGGGTGCTGCCCTATAACCGGTGCCTTAGCTGAGCCACTCCATCCATCTATGCTGGCTGCTTCTGGTGTTGAGGTATATAGTAAGAGGGGTACATCCCATGGTCATGTGCCCGTTGCCCACATGGCTTTTACCAAAACTGTGGTCCTTGAGGCAATGTTATGTAATATATATGATAATGGACAAGGTATTCTCTAGGACCTGGCATGATTGTATTGGAGGATTCATTGAAGGCAGGAAAGGTGAACCCATATCCTGAGTAGATATCAATTCCATAAGGATGAATCACTGCCGTGTTCGTCTGAATTTATGACTCTGTGGATCTGATAATGCCCAGCTCAGGAGGAGACAGCTCCATTTGCTTGGTCCCTCAGTGACCCATAATCAGGTGCTCAGTCTCCCCTAGAGCCTAGAAACACACCAAGATCCTGAGTAGTTCTCTGCTGCAGAAAGCATGGCCTCACTCCAGGACCCTGCAGGGCTGTGCTGTAACCTTCTACAGCGGTTGCCAAAGACTCCACACCATATTCTTAAGCACCACGTAGACAGAGTAGCAATGCAGCTTGCACCGAAGCCTGAAACTGCTGTAGATTTTTTTTCTGTGGCATCCACTTGAAACCAGCAGTCCCAACAAATAGTTAGAGGAATATGCCAAGTATACAATACGTGTGCTTCCAAAACCCAGACAGGCCTACTAAACCCTGTGCCTCTATCTCAGCGCTAAGGGGTACAAGGTGCAACATATGTAGGCATGCCTCAGGTCATTGGTCCTCTAAACACTTCATCAGTGTGACCAGACCCCTGAATCTTCATGGGTCTGCTCACCAGCTTGCCTCCTTTCTTTCTTTCTTTTGGCTATACAAGTAACGCTCTAGCAAACTGTCCCTCAGGACTCTGTGATCCATTAGCCACTGTCACAAAGCCCTGCAAATCAAGGCACCCTGACTCCCACTCCAGCCTTACCGTCCATTATATTATGTCCACCTCGCCTCTGACATGTAAGTGACGACACATGGCCTCTGCCACTCTGGAATCCCATTATCCCTGCATGCCCAGTTCCATGACTGGCATTTCCTACTGTCACCCCCTGCCTGCAGAGGGCAGGAGTCACTGGTCTTGTTGGAGATGCTGGCGCCCCCTCCCCAGTGCAGTCTTTTTTTTTTTTTTAATATAAATTTATTTATTTATTTTTGGCTGCATTGGGTCTTCATTGCTGCACGCGGGCTTTATCTAGTTGTGGCGAGCGGGGGCTACTCTTTGTTGTGGTGCACAGGCTTCTCATTGCGGTGGCTTCTCTTGTGGAGCACGGGCTCTAGGCACACGGGCTTCAGTAGTTGTGGCATGTGGGTTCAGTAGTTGTGGCTCACGGGCTCTAGAGCACAGGCTCAGTAGCTGTGGCGCACGGGCTTAGTTACTCCGCGGCATGTGGGAGCTTCCCGGACCAGGGCTCGAACCCGTGTCCCATGCATTGGCAGGCGGATTCTTAACCACTGTGCCACCAGGGAAGCCCCACCAGTGCAGTCTTTATTACATGTGTGAAGGCAGTGTCCTCCTGGGAACTTAGGTGGTTCTTCAGACTCACATAATGAATCCATTCTAACATTCACACCTCCTGGAATTTTCTGACCCTTTCCTTAATCCTGGCACAGCAGTTCCCCCATCTCCACCTCATTTGTAGGCCAGACTCATGTCCAAACCTCAGTAGCTATCTCAGCAGTAATATTAGGACCAGCTTCAGGTGTCCTTCACTCCAAGTCATGCGTAAATGCTCCCATGATAATAAACTCTCCGTTATCCTGCCTTATAGCCTTTCTTCAACCTCCACCCCTGGCTCACTACCCTCAAGAGCCACTCACACACGTTTCCCCCGGTTCCTGACGGTAGCATATTAGACAGGTTCTGCAATTCCTTCAGTGTCTATGAGTATTTCCTCCCTGACAGCAGTTGTAGTTCTCTGCTCAGGCTGTGCTGAGGCGTGACTGGTTCCTGGCTTGGAGAATAAGGGTGTTGGAGGTGCATCTTGAGGAGCTCAAGCGTCCTCCTCCTCGGGCATCTGCCTCAGCAGAGGCCTCGGCAGGCTCTTCAGGAAAGGAAGTACGAGCTGCCCCTGCCAGCCTCACACTCGCGGAACCCTGGTGTTCAGCATTTTCAGGCTCCTCCACCCTGTTTACGCTGCCGTGTCCCACTCTCTTGCTGTTGAGGCCCTGACTTTAATAAAGGAGAATTGTCAAGACTGAATATTTTATCTCCTTTGCAGCTCAGCCAGCCTTACAGTGAGATCCTGCGCCTGTTTTAGGTAGTTTTCTCTCTGCTGCAGGAGAGAAGCCTCTCCTTAACTGTTACTACAAAGGCCCTTGGGCTTTTGGTGTGCCTTGAGCTGATAGTTAGCTGACTAAAACCTGTCATTTTTTTCCCCTCAGGCTCCCAAAACAGTTAACAAAAGCTAGCCAAATCCAGAGGCTTTAACTTTTTGTTTTTGTTTTTGCGTTAGGAGGGCATCTCACTGTTGTGGCCTCTCCCGTTGCGGAGCACAGGCTCCGGAGGCGCAGGCTCAGCGGCCATGGCTCACGGGCTTAGTTGCTCCGCAGCATGTGGGACCCTCCCGCACCGGGGCACGAACCCGTGTCCCCTGCATCGGCAGGTGTACTCAACCACTGCGCCACCAGGGAAGCGGTGGTGCCGCATGGTCCAGTATTTCTCCCGTTCAGGTGCCGCAGGTGCCGCATGGTCCAGTATCTCATCCCCACCCCCCATACCTCTAGATGACAGCCTCGGTAGTAACTGTGCTGCTCCTGCAAGCCAGGGGTTGTCCGCACCCTCTTACCAACAGCACATTAGTGTTCTACTGATGTCTTAACAAATTACCACAAATGTAGTGCCTTAACACAAATTTATTATCTGACAGTTCTGTGAGACAGAACTGTCCATCGTGGGTCTCATTGGGCCAAAATCAAGGTGTTATCAGGGCTGGGTTCCTTTCTGGAGACTAGGAGAGGACCTATTTCCTTGCTTGTACCTGCTTCTAGAGGTGGCCCAGATTCCTTGGCTCGTGGCCCCCTTCCTCCATCTTCAAAGCCAGCAATGGGCCATCTCTTTGCTCACCCTTATATAGTGACATCTCCCTCTGACCACAGCCCAGAAAGGCTCTCTGCTTTGAAGGGCTCCTGTGATTAGGTTGGGCCTATCCAATCTCCCCATCTCAAGGTCCTCAAGCTTAATCACATCTGTTTTTGCCATGTAATAACATAACATATTCACAGGTCCCAGAGGTGGCGATCAGAGGTGGGACTCATTCTGCCTACTACAAACAGCAATGGGGTTTTTGCCGTGACTGGTCAGTAAACCAGCTCCAACCACCTATCCTGAGGGTCTGCTTTATAGGGCTGTTTTCGGTACCAATTGTATTAGCCTGGATTCTCCAAAAGAACAGAGCCTGAGACAAGAGCTTGCATGTAAGTCATTTATTTAGGAAATGATCCCACGACGCAAAAATAAGAGGCAAGCCAATATAAAGATGTGTTGC
>NW_006788723.1:843928-869471 GCF_000442215.2 Lipotes vexillifer | reverse complement strand
TCAGCAGGATCTTCTGAGGCACCTTCTGGAATGCTTCTCAGAACTATCTGCCCAGGGGAATGAAAGGAGGAAGCATTTATCTACCAGCAAGTAAGGGTCCACTATTGTTAAGGGTGGCCCCATGGGAACTTAACTTCTCTGCACTTCTGGGTCACGATGTTATGAGTTCCTAATGACTTCTATGGGCACCCCGCAACACAGA
This sequence comes from Lipotes vexillifer, assembly GCF_000442215.2. Lineage (NCBI taxonomy): Eukaryota > Metazoa > Chordata > Mammalia > Artiodactyla > Lipotidae > Lipotes > Lipotes vexillifer. The sequence continues at coordinate 869,269 of NW_006788723.1, read as the reverse complement.
GACCGAAATGAGAGGCGTGTAGCAGGAATCCGGAGGGAGGTACTGTCATATTCTCTGAGATCCTGGTCAAAGACTGCATGGAAGCAATTGCCACAAATGTGGCTAGAGTAGAAGGCAGGGCAAAGAAGGCCTCAGGTGGGCCCAAGGTTTCTGATACATAGATCAAAGGCTCTAAGGCTGGAATAAACTTGGCATGTTTGAGGAACGGAGAAGGCAGGGTGGATGAAAACATAGTAGGCCTTGGTGGGTGTGGTACTGAGTTGAAGTAGGCAGGGGCCAGATCCCTCAGGACTTTGCAAGCTTGAATAAGGAATTTGATACATAGGTGAGAAGTGCTTACTACTAAGGTAGTCCAGGCAGCCTTCCGGGAGGAAGCAGATCTTGAGCTGAGACCCCAAAGATCAACAAGGCTTTGCTAAGATGGGTCGGAGGTGCTAGTTTAATAGCGTGTAAAAAAACCTGGAGGCAGGGCTTCCCTGGTGGCGCAGTGCTTGAGAGTCCGCCTGCCGATGCAGGAGACGCGGGGTCGTGCCCCGTTTCGGGAAGATCCCACATGCCGCGGAGCGGCTGGGCCCGTGAGCCATGGCCGCTGGGCCTGCGCGTCCGGAGCCTGTGCTCCGCAAATGGGAGAGGCCACGACAGTGAGAGGCCCGCATAACGCAAGAAAAAAAAAAAAAAAAAAAAAAAAAAAAAACCTGGAGGCAAAGGGAAGCTTTTGCAAAATTAGATCAAAACTTTCATTATTTTTACTGTAGATGCCTGCACAATGATGAAATAAGACCAAAAAAAGGGTGAATTCCTTGTTTTTCACTTCTAAACATTTAAAATGAAAACGCATTTTTTATAATCATAAGCTAGAACCCCGATATATAAACTTCCTGAGGATTGGTATTCATAATCTTCATCTCCACAGTACCATGCTTGTAATAGTTTGAGGAGGAAAAAAAAAAAAAAAAAAAAAAATCACAGGTCAACTATTTCCCTCCACCACCAATTAGGAAAAAAATAGGAACCTATGATTTAATTAAGAGCAGTTGCTAGAAATTTTAAAGAAAGTGTTCACTTTTCTGTCAAGATTACATAGCTGTAAATTGTTTAAAGATCCTGTTACATTCCTTGCTCTCTTCACTTCCACTTTAGTGTGCCAGGACATTTCAAACAGCAGACAAGAGATAAAGTGTTTCAGCTAAGCCACAGGAGGGTCAAAAGGAGCTGTTGCATCTGTTTGAGTTGTCAGCGTTAATCTGAAACATACTCATCACTGTTCATGAGGTAAACAAAACCCGGAAGGGGAAAAAAGAAAAGTTAAGTGCACAAATTCCAAAAAGGAGGAGGGGAAGGATAGAATTCTTAAGGCCATATTAATCAGGATCCTAGAATTTGCAGAATTAGAGAACATTGGCCTCATCTTCTAAATGACCCAGAGATATTGGAGACTGGCCCAGAAAATAAAAGAAATTATTACCAAATATTGAATCTAGACATGACAGCATTATAAAATAGCTGATCAGTACTAGAAAATAATCTGGTTTAATTCCCAATTCATACAGTCCTAAGTAAGAGTTCACAGGGATTGAGATTATCTAGCCCAATATTACTGCCAATGCAGATATTCTCTCTGTAAAACCTCTGGGAGCACCGGCAACCTGAGACCCTCAGGCTGGAGGCTCTAGATGGCAGCTCTATACTGGCTGTAAAATGTGCTTTTAGTGTTTAATTGCCAACCCTTAATCTTACGTTGCTTTTAGGAAAACACAATAACTCTCTTCACAAATATTTATAGCGAAATTCACACATGCTTAGCACCCAATTTGGGAGTTAATTTCTTTGTTTGAAGTATAAGAATGATAAACCATCAGTATAAATTCCTCCATACTAGACAAATAGCTCCTTGAAGGCAAGACCATATATCTTGTAAATCTTTATTTCTGATGGAAGCAGAGTACCTTGCGTATATCAGGTCTGCACATTTTTTGAATCATGAATGAATGAGTTAGTGAATTAATGGACTGAAATGAAATGAATGACTGTATTTTAAAATAGCATATTAGCTGATTTCTTGCCTAAACTGTTAGTTCACGAGGGAAAAGAGAATACTCAAATATCTGAAATATTTCTCTAAAACTTTATTCAAAGTTACTCACCTCACTGTTAATAAGGTGTACAGTTTATGCTCTGTGCCAGTATTAGTAGACCTGCCCATTGCCGGCAATGGACTTTGAGAAAACCCATTTCCTGACACCCCAAAAGTTAAATTACTCTTTTCAAAACATACCAAACTCCCAATACTTGCAGAAGTATTACATGCACCATTTTCCCACCAATCTTTAAATCTGAACTTAAGTTATTAATCTACATCCGTGGATGTTAAAATGAAGTCATTTTAACAAATTATGACTGTACAAATCAAAACACCGCTAGTTAATATCAGACGAAAGTATTTTACAAACGCTACATTACATATTACCTTGCAATCTGAAACTTACATTTTATATTTGTGTCAGTTTATTTTAGATAACTGAAACGTCACAGAATTCAATGGCAAATTTTAAAAAATTTAGTTCTGTACATTAGTTCCAACTATCTCTATTTTACAATCTATAAGGCTCATGTCATAGTTCAGCACCAAAAAGATCTACAAAACTGTCTAACCAGTCTTCTTATTTATTCCATATGATGGTTTTTGTTGGTTTTTTCTTTTTTTTTTTTTTTAAGGTGAAAGTCTGAAAAAATGCTTTATATATCCTACTTCCAGACCTTGAGAAGTGGGATACTTTTTGGCTGGTCATACTATGTAAAAACTTCGGTTGTACCTTTTAATTTTCATTGAACAGATACAAAAACCAAAAAGGATACTTACAACATGAGTTTAGGTTGTCAGTCTTTAAGTTGAATTTATAACACTGAAGCATCAGAAATAACCTAATAATAATGCCCTGCCCTTATCCTTCCTTTTTGTTTTAAATTTTTAAAAGGCAGACATAAAAATGTTTTATTTATTCTTCAAAATAAGGTGCAAAGAAGGATTGCAACCACCAACTTCCTCATACACAACTCCAATAACATCTCAATGTTGTTCCGCAAAATACACCTTGAACTGAGTCAGGAGCAGACCTAGAGTTACATCCATGTTTTCTATACCAGACGTCTGCTCAATGCCAGCATCTCTCTGTTCACAGAGGTCATTTCAGTAACGCATCACTGCTGGCCTGGATTTAAAGCAACAGTTTTTAGAACTAGTGTAACTGTCCCAACAATTCTCCTTCTTTAGGATTCATAAATTCTAGAAAAAGAATATGTCTGTCTTGCCATTTTTAAACAGGGTTTGTGCATATCTCATTAAGACCACATTCCCTAAACCAGAAACTTTTTTCAAAAACCACAGGAACTTTCAGTAATCTTGTTTGTTCAAGGTATAAAATTCTTACGTGTTTAAAAAAATTAAAATTGGAGACTAGTACCGTTGCTTTCTTCGCCAGAAGTGCACGATTCATCACACTACATTTAAAAACTAAGCTTCATGCATACAAATGGCCAGAGGGGTATGAAGTTTTACAGAGCCCTTAACATCATTCGAGTACATTAAGCATTGGCTAAACCACAACAGGAAGCATGTTAGGAAACTGAGCAAAGACACTTTCCCAAGAACACGATAATTTTCCAGGCCCCAAGTCAGTCACATAAAAATTTAAGCAACATGTAATCCTTTAAAATTGTCCCCAGACAACCCATTCCCCCAACCGTTCCCAAACATACCCCCGCCCCCCCGCCACCCTGAAGTCCTCCACCTCACAGAAGTATCTTAATGCTCCCCGTTACTGATGACAGCTGCTTCAGGTTCTGCTGCTGTTGCAGGGAGTCTTGGCACTTTCTTAGCAGGGCTTGGAATATGCTAAAATCAAAAGAAAAAAGTTGTTGCCTCTTAGCGTTTTTTTTTTAAGGAAGAGTCAAGTTGCTAATTAAAGTTCTAGTAGGAAAACTGATAGAGAGCAACTTTGGAGAAGCTTATGCTCAATATATATTCTATATAACTTTTCATGGAGGGAGCTAAATATCCATTCTTTACTTTATGGTGAATTTATTATACAATTATCCGTGTAGCAGGAGAGAGGAAGGACACGGAGATCCACCATAACCAGTATTTCACTTGTCACATCTTGTGTTTGCAACTCAAACACTTGTGGCTCGACTTGCTACCTCAAGGAGCAAGACTACGCATTTAGCAAATTTGTGATGAGTGGATAAGATTAGTAACTTCAAAGTTTTTAAAGTCCTCAGTTTGAAGCCTGGCTCTGATCCTGGTTAAGTCACTTAACTTTTTTCAGCCTCATCTCTAAAATGGGCACAGTATCATTTAAGTCAAGGGGGTTCTTTTAAGGATTAAATTTAAAAATTAAATTAAATTAATTAGAAAATGAAAAAAGTGGCTAGCATGTAATAGGAATTCAAATCATAGCTATTTCTGTTCCTTCTTGACAACTGGAGACAGATTAGACAGTGGGCTGAGAGAAGGGATGTGAGGGGCTCAACACCCTGCCCCCACTTCATCTCTCACCAAGACACATACCACAGGTGAGCCTTCTCTCTAGATCAGTTTTCCTTTAAATTCTGGTATTGTTAACAAAACCTCGTATTTAGTGTGCACTTAAAAATGCTAATAATTTAACTGCAAAGCACTTTATACAACTGGAAAATGGCATAGCTAGAATCCAATACCAGAGCCCTGGCTCTGAATCACGCTGCTTTATTGACATTCCTTTAAGTTGCTAACTCTCAGTTAGATCCCCTAAGCCCTGAGATCTGGGGATAGAAATTTCTTACCCTGTCAAAGCCCAGGACCAAACACAATGAGCTTTCTTTACCTCAGCTGCCGTGCTTGAATGCACAAGCCCTACGCCTTCATCCAAAGTGTCATCATTTGGAGAGGGGCGCCGAGCGTAAGTTCTTCTGTGCTTCTCATCTACTCGAACTAGGTACCATGTTCCTTCAAAGAGTGAGTCTATTGAACTCTGGGGAATATAGCTGACTAAAGGAAAGGTGGAGAATGTGAAAGATTAGTTATGACATACAGCTCATCTGGTAATAAAACTAAAGATAACAGTTGCTATTTCCCCATAATTTTCACCAACATCAGGTATGTACCGAATACTGCCTAGATATCTGGACTAATCTGATACATAACATGTTTAATGTTATTAGAGCCCTCCAGTAGGCTTCTGGGCATGTATTAACAATTTAATATTTTTACCCAAGTGATGAGTGTCCTCTCGGAGCTTCATGTTTTCAGCAAAGACATCTGGTGCCACGCAAGTTCTTGAGTCAAGCCTTGATTTAAGATCACATAAGCTTGCTATTATTTTATCAAGAGCAGACCCTAAAATAGCAAATAATTCCAACATTAAAAGACTAAAAATAGCATGCCCTAAAGCCTGAACAAAATGTTGCCAAATGAAAAAAACAACTTTGCATTTTTTCAGAACTACTGGCTATTGTTTAGTTAAAAGATAAGCTGTTATTTATTTGGCACAGCTTCCGTTGACCTCTCACTAAATGTTTGTTCCATATCAGCCAGTAGACAAGCTAGGAAATAGGTGGGATTTGAAACTATAAATAACTTGTCTACAGTCAACCTACAGTACAGTTTTAGAGTAATGCCAAGTCTTCCATCAGTTTTTCTCCATATTTTTGCTCCTCCCTGCTCAGGGAAGGCACAAAAATGTCCTTAAGTACAGCTAAGACAATACCCTTATAAACATTAGACAACTCAGTAAACCAACCAAGAAATGACCTGGTATTATTCACTCATATGATCAGACTCAGTCATTGGTGTGAAGACTCAAAAGCCACCTGCCTTAAATAGGTATGTTTCCCTTTCTCTACCTATGTCTGCTGGCTACATAACCTTTAAAAATGAGATAAAAGAGAAAATAAAGTTACTTGCCAAAGAAGGGAAAGTCACACTATGCCATTAGAAAAAAAAAGTTTCAGCTGATTATACATTTTTTTCTGACTTGGAAGGAAGGAAAGATATTCTGACTCAGACATAATCCTGCCCTTTACCCAGTTAAGGCAGATTTTTGGAGAGTATGTTGAAAGAAGTAATGAAGATTAAAATGTCATAATGATCTACGGGACAGATTCAAGCACTCACTTGAGAAGGCTGCTAAGTCAACCTTACTACAGTAGGTTCTCAAGACATTCTTGTTGGTAGACTCAGCATTTACCTGGTGTGGCATCTTGTGTAACTTTGAGGGAGTACAGGGTGGCAGCTAAACCAGAACCATAAGAAAACACACCAATCCTCTTTCCTGCCAGCTGCTGAGGTGAGTACCTGTGTAGGAGGGAAAAAAAACCATTAAATAGTTTAATTGATCCAACTACAATGGGTAGAAAACCACGAGTTGGAATAAAATTCATCCTAAGCCTAGGGATCTAACCTAAAGCTTTACTATTACAGTAAGCAGACTGAAAACAAGAATTTTCATCTCTCTGGGAATGATGGGGTTTTTGAAAGTTATCATGTCCTAATATAAGTTATTTGCCAACTGGGGTTCAACTGTAGGTCAAGAATAATAAAACCAGGACTTCCCTGGTGGTGCAGTGGTTAAGAATTCACCTGCCAATGCTGGGGACACGGGTTCAAGCCCTGGTCTGGGAAGATCCCACATGCTGCAGAGCAACTAAGCTCATGCGCCACAACTACTGAGACTGTGCTCTAGAGCCCGCGAGCCACAACTACTGAGCCCATGTGCCACAACTACTAAAGCCCGTGCTCCGCAACAAGAGAAGCCACCGCAATGAGAAGCCTGCACACTGCAACAAAAAGTAGCCCCCACTCGCCGCAACTAGAGAAAGCCTGCATGCAGCAACAAAGACCCAACACAGCCAAAAAATAATAATAAATAAATAAATTTATTTTTTAAAAAAAGAATAAAAGGCCATGAGAACAACAGCCAGGAAAGCAAGTATGAAATTAAATACTCTGGAATAATTGTACCCTCATCCCATATCGCCTTCAAGTCAATAGACAATAGGCTAGAGAGCCTGGAAATAAAATACCATTCTGTGACCTGCCACCAACATGCCTGACACCAGATCTGGTCTTAGAAATCTAACATCTCCGAACGAGGGGAGTGAATCAGCGGAAATTTATACTTACTGTGCAAGAACGGAAGCAAGGGAGCCATACACTGAGGATGTGTACATATTTCCATTTTGATTTGACACAAGCAAAGATGCCTTTGTTTTCTGATTGAAGAGTTCTGAACTAGCCTTCATAAATGCCTTTTCCACATCTCTATCGAAGTAGGTATCTTCTAACTTAACATCCCTGAAAGATTTAGAAAAAAGAAAATCTTACATTATTCAAAGACTGTATTTTTATTATATTACTTAGTGGACCTAACTATAAGTGTGTATGATTCTGATTTCCCATTTATTAAAAACCAAGTAGCAGTATGCTAATTGCTAGGTAAGATATAACAGTTGTACATATATCGTCCTTTTTCTGAAAGGTTTTTTTTTTTAATCAAATTAAAACAACATAATTCTAATGGGTTAATAACCCACTAAAGCTGTCATCACCAAACAGAATATACTACTATTTCAAGTCCATAATAATGTCCATTTAGTTAGAAAAGTCACATTATAGGAGCCAAGTCTTAAAAAGTTGAATAGAATTTTATCAGAGGGAGAAGAGACACAGGAAAGGAGAAACAGAATGAGTTTAACAGGTATAGCATACTAGGAGGCCCTAGAAGTGGGGAAAACGTGGAAGCAGTATGAAAGCAGACGTCTGCAGTGGCTACGTGCAGGATGGACATGGGCACAGGGGCTCGGGAGAGGCAGCGAGAAGAGTTAAGAGGCTGCTGTATAAATACAGACACTTGTGGGGCTATATTATTATGGTGACAATGGCAACAGATCTAAAAGGAGGAAATCAGAAAATCTGAGTAGAAATGACTAAAGAATTCATGTAGGTAAGCGACCACCTCTCTGGGACTCAGCTTCTTCAGCGATTACATAAATAGGTTAGACAGGATGACTTCTTCTGAATAAAATTTTCATGTTTGTACAAATATTGGTTTAACAGATATAAAAAATACTCTCACATAGAAGGGAAAAAATCATAATGCCTCTTACCCAAAGGCTTCCAGGCCACTATAGATACTATTTTTATCTCTGTTCTGGTCATTAAGGAAGTCATTCAGCAACATCCGAGCTACAGATTTCTGAACCAGTTTACAATAGGGTGAGTGGAAGATCATGAAACCAAAATCATTCAAGGTGAAATCTCTATCATTTCCCTCTGAAAGAGAAATCCAAAGAAATTATGAAATTCACTTAAGCCACTAACTTTTGAAGTTTGATTTTAGAACTAGGACTGTGGGTCCTAGTAAAAAGTTAGAAGATCATTGTATTGTTAAATACTGGCAAACAGTATGATATTTTACATACTTCAAGAATGCTTCTTATGCAAAGCCACTATGTTACCTAATATTTGTTATTGAATATTATTTTTACCCCTCTCTCACAAACCCTATAAAGCAAAGTTGGACTATGGAAAAAGCATACTTTATATGATATTGTGTGTTTTAATAGCATTAATTCGAATACTGTCCTTCTCAGTACCTCAAGAACTTTCTCAGGGTTAAAGATGGAGATTGATGATGACACTAAAAAAGCAAGTATGAATTCACAGGTCAAGTGCAAAAAGACTATGTGGGCGGGGGGATCACTTCGGTATAATTTATTTTCATTAGAGTTTTCTTCGGATCACAGTTGCAAACTAAAACCTTGTGAGAATACCTCTCTCAGAATATGTACAAAATTCAAGTTACTTTCTTTTACCCTACTTTTGATTTTCTTACTGGGGGTAAGTCATCCTAAGTATTTTTATAGAAATACACTACATTTGGAAAGTTTACCTGTTCTCTTAAATTACACATTCCCAGAAACTATGGGAAAACTATGCTATTTGGTGGGTGAGAAAGAAATGGTTTAACACTAATGAAGGACGCCCAAGAAGTAGTTTCTCACTAAAGACAGTCGGCACATTATACTGCCCTCAACAGATACCAAAACCGAGGAAAATAGATAAAGCCCACCTTTCTGCCACTGGGCATAGATCTTCTTGCGGTAGACAGAATAGCAGCGGTCTAATGCACTGAGGTAGCACTGAATGGACAGTTTTCCATCTACTATAGGATATTCAGAAAGCATATCAGGCTTGTAAAAGTCATAGGCATGTTGCATATGTGTCCCACGAAGTCCTATTAGAACAAAAAAGAAAGAGGTCCATGTATCTCTGCTTTCTGATGTATGTTAGTAAGCATATTACATCATCTGGGAACTTCCCTTTAATCTAGTCAACTCACTACTCACAGAATAGACGTCACAAGGTGAAACCAATATGTAATTCAAATGAAACATAACAATATCCATGGACAGGCCTAAGACTCTTTTGATATACAACATTTTATGCAAGTTTCATATACCTAACCAGGAGATCATAACTGCTCTACTGAACTGAAAACAAATTATTGTATGACTATGGCTAAGTTATGTCTCCCAGTTATTACTTAAACCCAACTTAAACCCATTTTACTCCTCTGTAAAGTGGGGATGACATCACTTACCTCATACAACTGCTACGAAGACTAAATATGATAATACACATAAAGCACTTAGCAGGTAGTGCCTGCATTTAATGAACACCAAGTACTAGCTTTTATTTTCAAATTTCTCAGCATATTGTACAAATTAAAAAAAATGCTTTCCCAGACACTCACCTCGTTCAAAAATTAAAGGAGCATTAGGCCCAATTAGCATAGCAACGGCTCCAACTCCACCTGTAGGTCTAGCATTTCCTGTGGCGTATACAGCAATATCCCCTGCAACTACCATGGCATACCGTCCTGAAAAATACTTTGTATTAGTATACAAGCATGTGATCAACACTCTAAACATCATATATATAAACTGAATCTGTTATATTTTCCCAGAATATCCTTTCCCCATCTTTGGTAAAGAAAAAAAATATTCTGACTAAATTTTGATAGATAATTTTGTCCTACACGATAAAGATAACCAATTCATAATTCAGATAAGCTGAAAGTCATAGCTATCTTTCTGAACATGTTGAAACAAGCATAACTGGTAAGTTTGCATACGGCATTAATAAAAGGTCATTTGGGCATTTTCATCCTAAAGGAGAGTTTCTTTGGAATAATATGTGACATACCATCCCAAGAGCTGGACTCAATCCAGTTAACAGCATTGAAGACAGCAGCTGTGCCTCCATAGCACGCATTAGTTGTGTCTATTCCTTCTATATCTGTATTCCCAGACTCTTCAAAGAGCTGCATCAAATTCGTCTTCACTGACTTTGATTTGTCGATGATTGTCTCTGTTCCAACTTCTAGCCGCCCAATGCAATCATAAGAAAGGCTATTTCTCTCCATAAGATTCTGGACCACAGTCATGCAAAGAGAGTTGATATCTTCTCTATCTGTGCAGAAGCCCATCTTGGCCTGGCCCAGGCCAATAGTATACTTTCCAGCATCTACACCATCATATTTTTCCAACTCTGCTTGATCAACATATTGAGAAGGAAAATAGATCTCAAGGGCAACAATCCCCACATCTTTTGGCCAGCAGGCTTCTGCGTTCAAAGGAAGTGACCCAGGCATGGTGAAAGAACTTTAGAAAGAAAAACAGAAAAAACATTGTTGTAGATTATAGGTTGCAGACTGTCAAGTTCAAACTTGAGAAATCAACATTGAGACTTTCATTATCACCTAAAATATTAATTTCTAAGTTTAGTTTACTTAGGGGGTCAATTTTAATATGTGAAAGTAGTAATTATAGTTTGACTGGAGTTATTATTAACTCCATTATTATTTTAAATTATCATCTTTTAGGGACTTCCCTGGTGGTCCAGTGGTTAAGACTCCACGCTTCCACTGCAGGGGGCACAGGTTCAATCCCTGGTCGGGGAACTAAGATCCTGCATGCTGCAGGGCAAGACCAAACAAAACAAAAAAATTATCATCTTTTAGGGACTTCCCTGGTGGTCCAGTGGTTAAGACTCCACGCTTCCACTGCAGGGGGCACAGGTTCAATCCCTGGTCGGGGAACTAAGATCCTGCATGCTGCAGGGCAAGACCAAACAAAACAAAAAAATTATCATCTTTTAGAAAGGCTTGCACTTTATTCAGAGCTGGATATATTCAGATTTAAAATATGATTATTAGAGGTAAAGAAAACTCAAATAAGATTCTTCTATGTTGTAAAGAACTGTAAGATAAAATACAATGACAATTTAGTAATAAGGCCCACAAATCAGAAGTCAAGTATCTGATCTATTCCTGGCCCCTCAAAAAGTTTTTAAAAAGTCATTCATTCATTTATCATAGGTATATTGATTATTCATAGTTATTGACTTTATGGGACTTTAAAACTGTTAGATCAAACAATATTGCAGTCTTTATTGATCTAAACAATACCAGTAAGTAGAAAAGCCACACTGTCAAGTCTACCATAGCAATCTACTCAAGGCCCCTGCTATTATAATCCCAGCTTTCCAAAGAAGCCTCCACCCAGAACCCAAATGATTACAATTTAAAGCAAAGACAAGCTCCTGGACCCATAACAGTCAAAAGTCAATATTCTATACTTTCTACAGCTGGTGTATAGGCAATAAATAATCATAAAATCACAAGGTTATCACTTAGCTTCTAAATCAGGTCCCAAAAACCCAAAACAGATTCAAATTTGAAAACGGATAATCCACACATTATTTGTGTGGCATCTTAGATAACACCTCTTAAAACAACGCTTTCTGTTTTAAAAAGGGCCTTAAAAAGTTGGACTGTTGCCACACTGTAAACTAGTGTCTAGATTTATTTACCAACAGTAAAAAGAAAATGTGCTAGCCACTCAAGAGTGTTGCTATGGCCTATGGGTAAGTCACATAACCTATCAGCGCTTCAATTTCTTTAGAGTTTGTATCAATCAGAAAAAGAGAAATTATTCTAGATATTTCTAACAGAGGAGGATTTAATACAGGGAAATGGTTACCAACTTGTTGGCTGGGCTAGAGGAGCAAAGGGGAGGAAGGTGGTTACTATTCAGACCCCATGAGCTCACATTCCTACTGAGGCTGCCAGAGCTCCTGGTCCCAGCACCTCTGCTGCTGAGTTAGAGCCAAAGCCCCACACTCTTGCTGCTGCTGCCACTGACAAAAGGCAAATCCTGTATCTATGTCATTTGTCCTCTGCCACTCTGCCAACTCAGGTGTAGCATTAGGGATAATGAAATTACAGACTATTGCCATAGTGCGTTGCTAATTATTGAAATCTTGAGAAAATATCTAAAGCAGAGAAGCTGTCCTTAAATCATGAGATCTACCCTTAGCCCATAGGTTATCAAGGTATGAGTATATTAAAACCTGAAAAATAAGCACCAGGAAATATAATCACAAGATCTAAGTCAAAGGTCTTAAGAAAATCTTCCTTCTAAATACAAGAATTTTTCATGAAAATTTTGTTTCAATTATTCACACATATCCTGGGTTGCAACTGTGGATTCCTTACTGAGGGTCATAGTCAGAAAAGTTTGAGAGTCACCATTTTACACAGTCACTGGTACTCTGTGGAGAATGGATCTGAGTTAGGAAGCTGATACAGAAGCCCAGTTAAGATGTAGGTCATTAACTAGATCAATTACTACATGAAGAGTAAAGGAACAGCTTCAAAAAAATATGGAAGCAGAAAACTGGCAGAAATTGACTGACTAGATAGTAGGAAAAGGATGAAGTACTGAGGATGACTTCAGATTTCTAGCCTCCACTGTGTTATTTCTTGACAGAATCACTCACTGTCAGATACACAAGTGAACAGAGAAGCACCTCTCCACTTTGTCCTATCTTTCCCCTGTTCCATGCAAACCCATCAATTTAATGATAATCTAAACTTTGCTACACTGAAGTTGAAATGAAGACATAAAGGGACTATCTAATATGTCATAAGGCAGATTCTAAGTTTACAGTAAAATAGGTTAAAGTCCTCTGCATAGTCCACAGAAAAAAACTCAACTAGTGTTAAAAACAAAAACAGTCCATACATTTATAGAAGAACCCCTCCTATATGCTACCCTTTAAGTCACCAAAGCAGAGGCAGTAAGTAGGATTAACTACCTTCCCAGCCTTTCCCACAAGGTTAACCTTTAGATTCTTTTCAACTCTTCAAACCGCTCTAAACATGCTGAGGACAGTATAATTTTCCCTGCCTGGCCCAACAGCTTGCAGTGCTGTTGGAAATAAAATGGACAAATATATATATAATCTTCTGAAGATATAAACCAGTTTATGAAAAGCCAGAAAGAAGGCTTTAATCCCAGAATTACTCCATATTTACCATAATCTAACTAGCTCTGATCAGTCACTGCTATACGGTACTTACTAAATAAGGTGTAACTCTATTTTTAAGCCTCCTAGAGTTAAATAAGTGACTTGTTTCATTTGGGGGAAAAAAAAGGTAGCTAAACTAAAATAGCCCATACCCATCAAAGCGACTCATGAAAGCGAATCACGCCTCTGATCTTGATGTGGAAAAAATTTTTACATTGTCTAACTCAGTCAATATTGCTCGTTCTCTGAGGATTTTTGACAGCCAAGGTGTTTTCATTACATTCCTGGTAAAACACCATCTAATTTGAAATATTTACCTTTTGGTTGAAATTGAGGGAGAGTGAGAAAAGTAGAAAAAAAGAGAAATTAATACAGGGAGTAACTGCCTTCATGGCATTTTGAACAACAAAAAGATTGATATAGTTTAGGGTCTATAATCTTTACTTTTAACTATCCTGTTGTGTGCTCTTATGTTGTGCTCTCAAATGCTCTCTGAAGTAGGCCAGAAAAATTAGAAAAAGAGAAAATAAAGAAAAAAAAGGCCAGCTAAAGACCTGGTATGTTCACATTATAGCATTAACTTTAGTCAAAGAATGGGATATTCTGGTTAATTCACTATTCTAAATATCACAAAAATTTTCTAAATAGAATACAGTTTAAACATCTGACAGTTTAAAAAATTACCTGCATGTATTCTTAATCTTTTGCTGATAAAAAAGGTACTTCATGATTTTTCAGAGCATTGTGTTCACAATTTAAAAAAAAAAAATCTAAGCAGGATAATGGGGATTCTGTATTTTTAAATACAGAATTTTTAAATTTCATCTTTAAAAAGGAGAAGAAAGGTACACTTTTACCACAGAACTCTGTAAACCTTCCAAAGCTATCTTCCAACAAGTACCAACAGAAGACTCCCAAGTCTGTTCTCCTAAAGTGAAGGCTCACCCCCACTGGTGGACAAAACAAGCTCCAGGTCCTACTTCCAGAGTTGGCAAAGCAAGATAATATAGAAGCCTTGCCTTGTTAACAATTTCTGAATGCTTCCTGCATAGGAGGACACAAAAGGGACCAATATGATCCCCTGAGGATCTTTTAAATCTGTGAATGAAAGACAACCGGAAAAGGAAAAGGATAAAGAGAAAAAAAAGGCAAAAAAGCAGAGAAATCAGCTGAGGATGCTGATGCAAGGGCAGCCCTTAGTTAGCTCCGCAGGGCTCGTCAGGGAGGGACTTCGGCATCGGTCCCCAGAGCCTCCTAACTGAGCTCTCTGCCTCCATCTCTCCCCTGTCCTACGCTAACCTTTCTAAAATGCACATCCGAGCATTGATAAGATGCTGTTTAAAACTATTCCAAGTTTATCCTCTATTATTTAAAGTCAGCCTCCTCGCACTAGAAAGGTGCTTCTAGAAAGCAAGAAATGTACCCATTCGCCTTTGTGTCCCTAGAACCCAGCCCAATGCTTGGCATATGATGGAAGCTGGATGTTGAATAAATGAGACCCTACTAGCCTTCTAATCTAAAATTACTAATAACCATAGGAAATCATAAAACTGAAGCATGAAAAAAGCAGACTCATAAGAGGAGCTCCATGGAAATACAAGAAAGCAATAGCTGCAAATAATTATATTATTGGTTCAAACACATTTGTAACCACTGTCCAATCTTACATAAACATTCAATCTACAGCCCTGATGGATATCTTTCGAGGCTGTAATTCAGAAAGCACTATTGGCACACATGCTAACCTGTGATTGTTTCTGACTAAGTAGTTTATACGGTTACATTTTATTATCTAGGTTTTTTTCCCTTATGAGTGAACACTAATTTTTAAAATTAGTTTCTAGATTTTAAATGTTAGTCTAATAAACACAAAATCAGTCTCCTGAAGCATTATGGCATTAACTAATGTTTAAAGACAAGGTATAATCCTATAATGGGTTTTAAGAATGTGTGGTGTACACAAATGGTTATTCGTCTTAGGATAAAAATTAAATTTCCCCCTTCCATTAAGAAAGGAACACTTTCCTTTAGCAGCATGACAGGATGCCATACCTGTGTGAGGGATAAAGTACGGCAGTCTCCAGGTCTGTCACTCTGTTTCCTCCTTCAGGCACTAGGAATTTCAAATAAGAACCTCTTTTAAAGTCATAAATCACCACACAAATTCAAATAATGACTCCAATTCAAAGTGAGTTAAAATAAACATTTCCTTGCCCAATTACATTATGTAGAACAGAGTTTGACTTTGCTTAGAAAAAATGGTACTTAAGGCTTATAAAACTTTTTGCTCCTTATCTTTTTTTGTTTGGTTAGTTGGGTTTTTTTGTTTGTTTTTGTTTTTTGTGGTACGCGGGCCTCTCATTGTTGTGGCCTCTCCTGTTGCGGAGCACAGGCTCCGGATGTGCAGGCTCAGCAGCCACGGCTCACGGGCCCAGCCGCTCCGCGACATGTGGGATCTTCCCGGACGGGGGCACGAACCCGTGTACCCTGCATCGGCAGGCGGACTCTCAACCACTGCACCACCAGGGAAGCCCTCTCCTTATCTTATTAACTCTTACAGTGGTAGGTTCGGTCCTGGTAATGAACTGACATGAGTAGTTCTATCACTGATTCAGGCTTTAAACCAAATATGATGCTGGGAGAGTTGTAGTCTTCTTTACTAAATTAGGGTTTTCAAGAATTGCGGGAAAGGAATATAAATGAGTTGTACTAGGCTAATAAATTTCTGGAGTAAAGAGGCTTACACATCCAAGAGCTTGCTCTGCACTTGGGAGTTTGTGACTTGAACAATTTGTGCCTCTCTGAGCTTCAATTTCCTCATCTGTAAAATGGAGCTAATACCTGCCCTCCCAGTTCATTGTGAAGGATGGTTGAGAAGATAAAATATGTGAATAATATAAAGCATTTACTATTATCCTAGCTCTTAGTATTTTTCAAACAAAATATGTATCTTTCTAGTAAGACCTAATTATCTTCATTTATTTAATCTTATGCTCCTAGTTTTCAACATGGTCACTTTCACCTGCCCCAACCTTTTAGAAAGTGATTTTTCCCCTTAGTGCTTGGTTAAAAAGGTAGGTATTTGATATCAAGACCAAGGAGCATTCAACTTTATCATCATTTAAATTATGTGGAAACAAAATGATGTGGAGGAAACAAAATGCTTTGGAGCATTTTCCTCAGTCCACCTGTTTTGAAGGGCTGTTACTTGAGACAACAGTTCCTGTTTAACGCAAACAATTAATTACCTTTGCTCTCTATTTAATTGTTGGTGAATATAGCATCTGCCCTTGCCTGATTAACTGGAGACTACCCTCAGCTGCTGTTTAGTAAAGCTTTACTTCTTTTACACGATTAGATCATTTAAGAGCTTAGAGACTTAGTTCCTTTCCCTGCATTAAGTTTACCCCTCCCATCCCATAAATCGATCCTGAGGTTTGTGGGAAAAGACTTCTATATTCCAAAAAACCACTGATTCCAGGGATGATATATACATTTTGAGAAAATAACTTTTTGTTCCTTACTCTCTCAAATTATCCCTTTGTAATCTGCAAATTAAGCATTCCGTGGGGACTAGTTCTCACTGGTGGAGGGGGGCGGGGACATGATTCCTTCTGAAGTGTTGAGACTATTTAAATAACTTAATAATATTTCTTCTTGAAACCACATTTGCATATGCATTTGACACTATTTTCATCAAGGACATTTCTCTTGAACTGCCAATATTCCCTCTTTCAATTTTGATTATTTAAACTGGGGAGGGAGGTTAGGTGGGAAGGCAGAGAGAGCAGCAGGGAGAAGGGAGAAAGAGAACTCCAGCTCACAAAAGCAAGCAAAGAAAGAAGAAGAAAGAAGAGTCACAGAGGACTGCCATGCTACTTAAGCTCTCAGGAGAAAGAGAGGCCTGGAGTCCAGGAAAGGACATGGAGCAATAAATGCCACTTTGGGGAAGAGTCAATCAGAAAGGGATTAGGCTTTCCATTCTCTTCTGCAATTGCTAGGAGCGTTCTCTATCCTGACTAAAACAGCAGTGCCGAAGTCTCAAGCAGGTCATCAGCTTATTTCTAACAGAAGGTCTTTTCAGAGCAAGTGATAGAGGGAAGCAGCGTGGCTCAGAGAGCAGTTTATGAATCACAAGCGGCTGGGCAGGTTATCACAAAGCATGTTTGGAGGAGACTCCTGAGCTGAAATATAGGCGTTTCGAGTTTGGCAAAGATTAAAACTGAAGAATGATAAGACTGCCTAGGGCCAACCAACTTTCTCCTGGGGTTTATTCAGCCTTCTGAATTTCCTCCTTCTGGCTCCCTCGTTAGCCTTGATTCAAACAAATGGTCAGAGAAGTTCACCCAGTACACATTTCGGTACACGATAAACCACAAGCAGTTACCTGCTGATCTTTTTCACTATTACAGGAGAGAAATCCAGGAATCCTTTTTAACTGGGAATGAGCCTTTCCTCCTTAGGAGCAAGCAAGCAAAACTACTGTTAGGAAAGCCTTGCCCACACCTGTACAACTCTGGTCTAGTTCCCTAAGTAAAAATCACAGACACCCTGCCTCCTCCCAGAGGGACTGGTCTGCTTATCAGAGATTCTACTCATATTTCAAGGTCCTGTTTTAAGCTCCCTCTTCCAGGAAGGTTTCCTAGAGCTTTCTAATTAGGGCCCTGCACTCCTACAGCAGGTATGTCATTCACACCCACACTGAAGCCTTCATATTCTAATCTCAATGGAAAACTAGTCATTGGCAGTCTTCTTAAGAATACTGGATACTCCTATTGGGAGAAGGGCTATATTTTGATTCTTTTGAAATCCCTTTTAGACCTTGGAGTAAAGGGCACACAGAATTGCTATTTTTTGAGGGACTGAATTTGGAGTTATAATTAGAGGAAAAATCTTTTAGATTCAAGTACTCAATAGCAGCAGCCCTCATTAGTGAGTTCTTTTCACTATCACTTTTAAGATGAGCTGCAGCACCAAACAGTGTCCAGAAGTTTAAGAAAATTGGCTTTCTGCTGCTGCTGTTCAAAGCAAATGGTAAGGAGTTCAAATGGAATCAGAAGAGAACATTTGTCGGTCTTACAATCATTCCCAAATGCACACACCCCCAACGACGAACCCTGCAAAGATGAAACCTGTGAGCTTTGGAGGATTAGCTTCTCCTCTACTGCTCTTACTACACTCAGTTAACAGCAAGTGGACATCACCACAAGCTAAGTTTTAGGGTGACTAAATTATTAAGAATTGAGTCCTACCACCCTCCCATTAGATTGGGTAACATGTTTTTAATCTTTTTTTAATCTGTATGTCTTGAGAAACAAAAATATCACACCCTTCTATGATATTTGGTTTTTTTTAATAACCCAGCATAAAATTATGACTCTATATTCCTTTCCAAATGAAACTAAATAGAGATTCTGATATATAGCCCATCAAGCTCCTCCATCCACAACCCCAGTGCATCTCCCTGCATTCAGTTCCACTGACTTACTACTGTTTTAAATAATGCTAGGGTACCCAGGAAACACACATTACACCAATATCAGGGTTTTGCATTTCCTGTGAGAAAAGCTATCTAAAATCTCAATCAAAAAAAATCTCAAAATCAATCCCACAGTTAAGAGAAACAAGATGTAAAAGCACCCTGGAGGAATATTTAAGAAAAAACAAAATGAAAAACAAGGCCCAGGATTAGTCTAACAGATGACATGGCCTTCTATGGCCCTAAACATAATACCATTTAGCTCTCCCCGTCGGAAACACCTTCTGAGAACTAGGGTTACTGACTAAACTAGAATTGAACTGAACTAAACTCGAACTGATTTACAGGCAAACTTACAAACTTAGGAGAGAGACCCACAAAGTTTAGACACACAGAAAAGAAAGTCTTTCTCCTTTCCCATAAGATATGCTATCCCTGCCCTCCATATCCACAGAAAAATAACTGAAATTTTAAACATAAAGAACACAAACTGCTTAGATGTCTCAAGCTGCAAAGAACCATTTGGCAAAGATACAGGTTAAGGACTTTCAATTAGCCTTCTAACAAATCTGTGCAATAAAAGTCCAAACTCCACCTCAGAAGGAAAAATCTGCTAACTATACAGGCACTTCCATTTGTCTCAATCTTGCCATTGTTTTTCATGATTCATCCCTGAAATAGAGCAGATGTTACTCAGCAGCAGCCAGAACACATCATCCACTGCAGCAGTTTGGCAAGAGCATCAGCAGGAGGGCAGAGTTGCAGCAGAGGTGAGCAAAGAAGCCTGTGATGCACTAAACCAAGGCCACAGGGCAAGCATGACCAGCCGGGCCAGCCTCACTTTACCTGTTGTCCAAATCTCTCTCTCCTCCAGGGTGGGTCAGAGTAGTTCTTTCTCTACCACTGGTCAGGGCAGGACACACGTTTTTCAAAGATTCCATATACCAAGCTTTGAAATGTCCTTGGTTCAACCCAAACCTATTGTGGGTGAAGACCCTGTGCTTGCCTGCCCATTACATCATCATAGCAAGTCTGGCTGGTCCTGAGGCTACTGGCAGGAGAGAGATACGGAATTTCAAAACACCGAGGAAACCTACATGTATATCTTAATGGGCATTAAAAATATGGAGGTGGGAAGGTGGGAAGCAGGAATCTGTGATACCTAAAGCAAGCACAGACCGAAGCAGTCAAGAATTCAAAGTACTCAACCAGGTTAAACCACGGTCGTGATGCTTTCTCGCACCTGAGCTAGGGACGAAGAGTAATGCTGCCCACCTCCCTTTCTCCCAGCAACTATCTGTGGCAGGAGGACACACCCCCTGCCAACCTACAAGCCTCCATCTAAGCGTGATCTTCCCCATCCTTCGGCGTCCACCCTAAGCCAAGGCTCCGGGAACACCCTGACAGTCCAACTCCTTTCTCGTCCCCCTCATGTGGGCTCCCGCATCCCCTCAAGGCGATCACAGCCACTCCCCTGGCACCTCCAGCTCCTATGTCATCAGAAGCCTAGTCCTCAATGCCCTCTCTCCTCCCCTCTGCGACTCGCCTGCCCACATCAGTGGCCCCGGCCCCTCCTAGGACCCACCGCGGTCGGCCCCAGGTCCCTGACAGGGGACGCCCTGCACGGCCCCCGCTCACGGTGCCCCATCCTCCTGGGCTTGGTCCACGCCTCAGCCCAGACCCTGACGGAGCCGGAGCTCCTTCAGGCCTAGTCAAGGACACGGATCCGCTGGGCCCTCACCCTGCTCGCAGGGCCTCAGCAGCCCAGGTTTCTTCCTCCACTCGGGACACTCACCGAAATGTGAGCGAGCAGTGGCCGTGGAGAAAGGACGACCAACGAAGATGCAATCCGCGGCGCCTCCCCTCCACCACCAGCTTTATAGCCGCCGACCCACCAGACTCCGGCACGGCCCGGAGTCGGTGGGAGGCGGGACCGTGGACCTAGCAGCCAATCGTGACCGTCAGAGTAGGCCGGTAGCGCCCGCCTCCCTGTCCGGTTTCAACGAATCCGAAGGAAACTAGAGGCGGGCACTCGCTGGGGTGTTCCCTCGTGGCTGGAAGGGCGGGGGAAGGGGCGGGGTCAAAGCCAGAGGGCCGAGGAAGTGGGGTGAGAGAGTGACGTGTGGTGGCCCGAGAGCCGGCCTACCAATGACAGAGCAGCGAGAGACGGCGAGAGCCAACGGGAGCGGAGTGAGAGGTTCTCCGGCCAATTGGAACCCAGTGAGAGGAGATGTGAGCCAATGAGGCCTCCACGTCCCACCACTGGGGAGAGATGGTCAAGTGTGGAAGGCAAGTTGGTCCCTGCTGGAGAGTCTGTCAGGTTGCCTAGCAACCAGAGCTAGGCTTCACCTGTAAAATTTCTGAAATACTTGATTTGAATTCAATCTTAACGTTTCCTAGTTTCCCAGAGCATCCAAGTGTGCCTGCATGACAAATTGGAGCAGAATACGTCACCAAGAATTTGTAATTTTGTAAATATTCTAAATACCAGATTTGCAGTTACTCAACATTGTCACCTCTATACAAAATAACTAAACCTAAAACAGGATGGTTTGGGATTAGACACCAATGAAGAGAGTAAAGAGCCTTGCCTAAGCAGGGAGTTGGTCCTGATTCTAGGATTTTTGCTAGCCCATATATTCTGAAGGAAGGGGCTCCATATGGCCCATTCCCCACTGTATTTTCTGAGCTTAATATGCGGTAGTTGTCTAATTAAAGGTTGTTGAAAGAAGGAAGGGGTCCCATAATTTTCAGTATAGCAAATCCACAGGATAAGCACTGCCTAGTTCCCCCAGAAGATAGAGAGGAGCAATTCAAGCTGGAGGAAATCACTGAAACACTGTTTGGGAGAATCAAAAGGAGGATAATTATGGCCTTAAATTAGACTCTGCATCATCTTCTCAAATAGAGAAACTGTAGCACTTAGCTTTGGTGGGAGATCATGAGAGGTTCAGAGTTGTTTCTATCTCTCTCCCGCTCCGTTTCATTATGACCCAGGAACGCTGTTGATAAGGGGTCACTGATGATTCTATGCATCACAGAACTACTTTTATGTGAAATTCATTATCCACTATAGATACTAACCTAGTTAGAGACATTCTCAGCTGGGAAGTGGCCAATCATATTGGCAATGCAACCACTGTGAAGTGGTGGCATAAGTTACTTGGGAGAGAGGACTACTCAATAATGGTTATACTCCACAATGTAGCTGATGACATTCATTCTGTTCCAGAATCAATGTCATTTATACCTTCATAAAATAACTAGGTGACAAAGAGAAAGAGACACTGCTTGATTGTGACCAACAGCAATTTTGAGGGGGTTTTAAACATTCTTGGCATATTAGATTGCATTGAAAGGCAGTAAGGATAAACACAAGAAAGAAGATATAGCTTTGTCCTTAGAAAAAGATAGCAAATAGTTCCAACTCCAGGAGTACACAATAGGAAATAATTAGCTAGACAGTCTGGAGGAAGATCATTTTGCACAACAGGAAATTCCCACAAGGTGCAGACTGTCTTTTTGATCAAATTAATCTCCAATTAAGCAAAGTGAGCATGGTTATTGGGAAGTCAAGCAACAGACAATGAAGTGGGTTAGTAATTAAACATAGAACATCTCAACCGAATTTTAAAAAACAAGCCTCTGTGATTCTGTGAAATATAATGGTAGATTATACCAGGCTACACATATATGAGCTCTCCATGCAATTGAGGACAAAATACATATATTTATTTTGGTAGGGGCTGCAAGCATTTTTGAGCTACAATGTGACATAAGCATGTAATACTTGAATGTGTATTTTTTTTTTTTTTCTTTTTTTGCGGTACGTGGCCCTCTCACTGGTGTGGCCTCTCCCGTTGCGGAGCACAGGCTCCGTCCGGACACGCAGGCTCAGCGCCATGGCTCACAGGCCTAGCCACTCCGCGACATGTGGGATCTTCCCAGCCCGGGGCACGAACCCGTGTCTCCTGCATCGGCAGGCGGACTCTCAACCACTGTGCCACCAGGGAAACCCCTAATGTGCATTTTTAATACATGTTAATATATATGTTTTATTACATTGTTTCTAAATTTAATTCCAATAGTATTAGTAAAACACTGTAGATGCTGTACATCAAAGGGAAAGTATAATTTATTGTTGTACCTTACTTGGAAAGGAGCAAAAGTTTCTTAAGAAGCAGGAAGATGTAATGATAACATTTAGTATTATAAATTCATCCATTGAACAACCGTCTTCTTTTTACTCTGTGACAGGGATTGTGCTAGACCTATGCTGTCCAATAAGGCAAGTGCTAGCTGTAAATGGCTCTTGAGCACTTGAAGGGTGGCTAGTCCAAAGTGAGCTACACTGTAAGTGTGAAACACACACCAAATTTTAAAGACAGTACAAAAAAGGAACTATCTCATTAATAATTTTTATATTGATTACTTGTTGTAACAATAATATTTTAGTTATATTGGGTTAAATAAAATATATTATTAAATTAACTTCTGTTTCTTTTTAGTTCTCAGTGTGGCTGCTAGAAAATGTAAAACTACATATGCAGCTCCCATTTGTGGCTTCCATTTGAGCTAGACAGTAGGAAGACACAGTTGAAAGACAAACTCTGTCCTTAAAGAGTTTATAGTCTCAAGAGTGGAGGAGAGAAAAATGAATATAGCAAAGGGCTGGCTTTCCAGCCACTATCTCACTAGAAAAAGGGTAGGAGAGGGTGAGGTAGGAGGAAACTTCAAATTTGTCAGTTAAAGGTATTTCTATCTCTTCAGGTTTAAACAGCTTTATTTTGCTTAAATATCTGTCCGTTCAAAGTTTAGTTCCGTATCAGAGCTATTTCTCCTGAAGCCCTTTTTCATGGCAAGATGGCAATGGGCAGAGCATACCGGGTTGTTGTTACATCTGAAGAGGGGCCTCAGCCCTAGTTGTGGGGTCTTGTACTGGCCTCCCTTTGCTGACTAGGATTTGGCCTTGGCCAAAATTCTTGTGCTGCAGAATCCCAAAGCTCACTTTCATTTGATGTCCTACCCAGTAGTCTGCACTCAGCAGCCCAACAGCAGCCCATTATTAGGCTCACTCAGCCCCTTTTGCAGCAAAACCCTTCCATGCTGCCAGCCAGAGTTTCAGCTGTCTTCCTTCCTCTGCATGACATAAGGAACTCCTGTAGGACTTCCCTGGTGGTGCAGTGGTTAAGAATCTGCCTGCCAGTGCAGGCGACACGTGTTCGATCCCTGGTCTGGGAAGATCCCACATGCCGCGGAGCAACTAAGCCCGTGCGCCACAGCTACTGAGCCCGTGTGCTGCAACTACTGAAGCCCGTGTGCTTAGAGCCTGTGCTTTGCAACAAGAGAAGCCACTGCACTGAGAAGCCCGTGCACTGTAGCCCCCACTTGCCACAACTAGAGAAAGCCCACGCACAGCAACGAAGACCCAACACAGCCAAAAAAATAAATAAATAAATAAAAATAAATACATAAATTCTCTACATAGAATCTAAAAAAACAAAAAAAGGAACTGGAGGGAGGCTCAGGGCCCAGTCCCTACCTGACTGCAGACTGATGCTAGTAAAACTGTACTGCGACACCCTAAAGTAGGTCTGTGGTTCCCAGGGAGAGACTCTCCTCTCTCCAGAACCACTTTACCGCCGCTGATGAGAACTTGATTGAAAACCCTACTGATTTAGTACTCCCACCCCAACAAGCCACCACTGTTTCCAACACTACTTCCCTCTAGGGTTTTACCTCTTACCCTTCTCACTCCTGAAAGGGTTACTACCATTCGAGGATACGTGAAAGGTATTTTTAAAAATAGCACAATTAACGATTACAATACAGTTCAAGGGCTACATAAAGAAGCATGCCCAAAAGACAATGGAAGTTCAAAGGAGGAGTATCTAGTCCATCCTGGTGGTTAAGGCAGGCTTTCCAGAGCAGGTGATATTCATTCATTTATCACATTCAGGAGTCTTTACTGAGCACTACTGTGTGCCAGGCACTGTTCTAGGCTCAGGGGGGTTCTGTGTGGTAAACAAGACAGACACAATTTCTGATGCAGTCAAACTTAGTTGGTGAAGACTAAACATTATGTAAGAAAATAAGTTGAGATATCTTCAGGTAGTGATAATACTACAAAGAAGATAATGCAGAGTAATGAGACAGACGCTGTGGGATGGGTAAGCACTCGAGGTGGTTAGAAAAGGTCTCTCTGAAACAGTGACATTTGAAGGATGAGAAGGATCCAGTCTATGAAGCTCTGGGGGCAGAGTGATGCAGGGGGAGGAACAGGCCTCAAAACAGGAAACAAGGGCTTCCCTGGTGGCACAGTGGTTGAGAGTCCGCCTGCTGATGCAGGGGACACGGGTTCGTGCCCCTGTCTGGGAAGATCCCACATGCCGCGGAGCGGCTGGGCCCGTGAGCCTTGGCCGCTGAGCCTGCGCGTCCGGAGCCTGTGCTC